>NW_007732894.1:78493-92795 GCF_000696425.1 Galeopterus variegatus | reverse complement strand
TTTAAAGTGTACAATGTTATGTTTTGATATACATTTAGAGAGTAAAATGGTAATTATAGTCGAGTAAATTAACATATCCATCATTACATAGTTACTCCCCCCCTTTTTTTGTGGCAAGAGCACCTAAAACTTCTCTTTCAGCAAAAATCCTGAGTATAATACGATATTATTAAGTATGTCAGTCCTCGTGTACATTAGATCTCTAGTCTTGTTCAGCTTACATATCTGCTACTTTGTATCCTTTGCCCTATACCTGCCCATTTCCTCCCTTCCACCTCACTCCTGGTAACCACTGTTTTATTTTCTATTTCTGTGTATTCAAGTGTTTGTGTGTGTTTGGGGGGGGGTGACTGGACAGTGAGGAGATCCGAACCCTTTACCTGGATGTTTTTGTTTTTGATTCCACATGTAAGTGAGATCATGTAAGATTTTTCATTCTGTGTCTGGCTTATTCTCTTAGCAAAATGTCCTCCAGATTCATCCATATTGTGGCAAGTAGCAGGACCTCCTTTTCTGAAGCTGAGTGATTTTCCATTGTGCATATATACCACAGTTTCTTTATCCATTCATCCATCAACAGGCAAATTGGTTGTTTCCATATCTTGGCTACTATGAATAACCCTGAGATGAACATGGGAGTGCAAATATGTTTATGAGGTAGTGATTTTATTTCCTTTAGGTGTATACTCAGAAGAGGGATTGCTGAGTCACATGGTGGTTCTATGTTTAATTCCTTCAGAAGCCGCTACACTGTTTTGCACAATTGCCACACCATTCTACATTCCCACCAGCAGTGCACAAAGCCTGCCTTTTCTCCACACCTTTGCCAAATCTTATCTCTCGTTTTTTTGATAATAGCCAGTTCAACAGGTGTGATGTAATATCTCATTGTGGTTTCGATGTGCATTTCCCTGATGATTAGTGATATTGAACACCTTTTCATACACTTGTTGGCCATTTTTATGTCTTCCTTGGAAAAATATCTATTACATTTTTAATTGGATCATTTGATTTTCTGCTGAGTTGCATGAGTTTCTTATATATTTTGGATATTAACCCTTTACCATATATTTACTTTGCAGATATTTTCTCCAAATCTGAAGGCTGCCTTTTCATTTTGTGTATCATTTTCTTTGCTGTGCAGGAGCTTTTTAGTGTGATGTAGTCCCATTTATTTATTTTTGCTTTGTATCCTGAGCTTTTTGTGTAATATCCAAAAAAATTATTGCCAAAACTAGTGTCAAAGAGGTTTTTCTCTATGTTTTTCTTCTAGAAGTTTTATGGCATTAGGTCTTACATTTAAGTCTTTTATCCATTTTGAGTTTATTTGGGGGAATAATGTAAGGTAAGGGCCCAATTTCATTCCTTTGCATGTAGGAAATCCAGTTTACCCAGCACAATTTATTGAAGAGATTATCATTTTCCCATTGTGCCTTCCTGGGGCCCTTGTGAAGAACCAGCTGAAAAAAGTTTATTTTTTGTGGCATTTTTAACATTGTCAACTCTCTTATTGTCTCAGTCACATCTTTCTTCTATTTTATATAGAAATTTGTTTTATTTAATTTCCTTGTGAAGGACACGAGGTGATACTTAAAATTTTGTTCCATTTTCTACAAGTTTTAGAAGTTATAAACTTATACTTCTAACCAAAACCAAGTAACAGGGACTGGATTTAGCCTTGTGCTTGAAACAACCAAACTAACTAACTAACAAAATAAAAAATAAAACCCAGACAATATATATGAAGTAATAGTTTTTAGAACACTGTACATCAGACAGTGAAGGACAGGGATCCCTAAGAGACAGGAACAAATGAGGAGCAGAAACCCTATATTTGCCCAAGCATACCGCCTTGAGAGGGCATTGGCACGAGGAGCAGAAACCCTGGGAATCCTATATTTGCCCAAGCATACCGCCTTGAGAGGGCATTGGCACGAGGAGCAGAAACCCTATATTTGCCCAAGCATACCGCCTTGAGAGGGCATTGGCACGAGGAGCAGAAACCCTGGGAACACATGATAAGCTCCTTGTATTGAGGAGACGGAGCTGAAAGTCTGGGTAGAACAAGCTACAGTTAGTAGGACAGAATACCGCAAAGGAGAAAAAGACATAGAAAAAGAACACGAGATCTCCAAAGGGTCCCCCTTGAGTATTCAGCATTGTGTAGAACAGTACAGTATTTGATTCTGGAAAAAGAAAATTCAAACGATTTAGAGGGAACAGTACTTGGTACTCATACTTGGCCCACAAAAGTGCCTGTTTCCAACAGTCAGAGTGGAAAACTTTAAGATTAATAAATAATTGGAAAGGGTGTCCCAAACGGTCTTAACTCAGTCTTACTCATGCTCCGTCCCACACTGGAAGAGGCAAACTAAAATGATCCAAGCCTACTGCCCTCATCTATCACCCAACTCATAAGTTATGGTGTCACTCAGAGAGAAGTGGGCCATTATCCCTGCTCCTGGCTCCAGAGAAGTGTCTCTGAGATTTTGCCCAGGGTAAGGGACAGATCTTAAGAATAGAGAGTTCCAAAGTTCTCGACAAAGGAACTGATTTAATTTGGAACAGAGTCTGTGGAAGTTAAAGTCTAAGAATACTCTTGAAAGCAGTGTTGATTCTGGTAGGAAGCAATAATAGGTCAGACACAGAAAGAGAAATAGCACATGTTCTCACTTATTTGTAGGAGCTAAAAATAAATAAATAAATGCACAAACAAATGGGGGGGCAGGGAAGAAGACACAATAATTGCAATTCCTTGAACTTGTTAAGACAAGCAAACAGATACGATATTGATGGGGGGGGGGAGGGAGGATTCGGCAAAGAGACACGAAAATCAACTACATTGTATATTGATAAAATAAAATTAAATTAAAAACTAAAAAGGAAACAGGGAACTCTGAGAGAGCAACTCTAAGCCAGCCAGTTTACCAGAGAATATCAGAGAAAGACAGTAAGGAAGAGCTCTCCTGACATTGGAACAAACCTCAAAGACTGGTCTCAAAAATTACTCCTGCAAAGAGGCCTGAATTTAATTGGATCAGGCTGTGGAACAATTCATGCCCCATTGCACTGTCAAAAACAATAGAGTGATCATCTGGCAATTAGTGGAGCCAACAGCTGGATGTGACACCAACAGAGACAGAAAACTTAACAGAGAGAAATGGAAAAGAAACAAAGAGAACCCTGCTAAAACTACTGTAATTTCAAGGTGACTGTCTGCTTGCCAAGGCTCTGCCCTCTGAGTAAAGTCATCAGAAGCTTAATACTGTGGGGGAAATATGCTTAACTAAATTAATACATCTAAGTCATTACACAAATAGACAAACAAACAGCCACAAGTACTGGAGAACTGGGGCGTGTGGGGTGGGGTTTGGCATTCAGAGTCGCTGCAATGTGTGTGTGTGTGTGTGTGTGTATCACTGAGTTTCTGAAATATATATATATATATATATTGCAATATGTATATATACACTATGTATTGTAGTATATAGGTATACCATTTTGACAATAAAAAAATTGAGATGTGAAGAAGCAGGAAAGTGTACTCATCTCCAGCAAAAAAGTAGGAACAACATTTCTTTACCTCAATGGGATTGAGTTAATATAAATATGAAGTAGTTTATTTTAAGTTAGGATGCATATGATAAGCCCTAGAACAACCACTAAAATAACTTTAAAAAAATAATAAAAATATTATTAAAGAAATAAAAATGCTTCATTAAAAAATATCATCTTAATGCAAAGAAAAAGCAGTAAAGGAGGAATAAGGAAGAAAAAGACATCATATGTATGGTGAAAAGTAAAATGGCAGAAGTAAATCCAACTTTATCAACAATAGCATTAAATATGAAAAAATTAAACAATCCAAACACAAGTCAGGTTATGTAGGACAGGATTAAAAAAACAAGATTCAACTATGTGCTGTCTGCAGGAGAAACACTTTGTATTCAAAATATAAATAGATTAAAAGGAAAGGAAAGTAAAAAGATATAACATGTAAACAGCAACCCCTGTAGGAAAAATGGAGTGGCAAATACCAATATCACACAAAATATGTTTTTAAAATAGATTAAAAAAATATTTTGAAGAGGAACATTTTTAATGATAAAGGAATAATACATAAGGAAGAAATAACAATTACAAACATACGTACATCTAACAACAGAGACGTCAACAACTAAGAGAATTGAAGGTAGAAATAAATAATTCTACAATAACAGTTAGAGACTTCAATACCCCACTTTCAGAAATGGATAGAACAACTAGGCAGAAGATCAACAAGGAAATAAAAGACCTGAACAACACTGGAAACCAACTAAACCTACCAGATATCTATAGAACATTCCATCCCCCAAAATATCAGAATACATATTCTTCTCAAGTGCACATGGAACATTATTCAGTAAACCAAATGGTAAAGCATAAAACAAATCTCAGTAAATATAAAAGAAAATAAATAATACAAAGTATGTTCCTCCAACACAATTGAGTGAAATTAGAAATCAATAATGGACAGAAATTTGGTAAATAACACATTCCTGAATAATCAATGGATCAAAAATGAATTTAAAAAAATTTAAAAACCTTTGAGAAAAATGAAAATGAAGACACAACATACCATAATGTATCAGATGCTGCTAAATCAGTACAAAGAGGTTAATTTATAGTTGTTAATGTCTATATATTTTTTAAAAAAGAATTCATATTAATAACCAAATCTTCCACTTGAAGACACTGAATAAGAAACAGCAAATGACACCTAAACAGCCAGAATAAACAAAAAATAGAAATTCAGTTGGAAACTATTGAAATACAGAATAGGAAAACAATAGAGAAAATAAAGGGAACCCAAATTTTTGCAAGATCAACACAACTGAAAAATCTTCAGCTAGATTGACTAAGGAAAAAAGAGAGAAGAGCAAACTTAATAGAATCAGAAATAAAAGAGGGGGGCTGGCCCCATGGTTCACTCAGGTGAGTGCAGTGCTGGTAGCGCCAAGGCCGTGGGTTTGGATCCTATGTACGGATGGCCAGTGCACTCACTGGCTGAGCATGGTATGGATAACACCAAGCCAAGGGTTGTGATCCACTTACCAGTCAAAAAAAAAAAAAAGAAAAGAAAAGAAATGAAAGAGGGGACATTACTGTAGATCTTATAGAAATAAAAAAGTACTATAAAGGAATAATATAAACAATGGTATGCCAAAAATTAGATAAGTTGGATAAAATGGAAAAATTCTTAGAAAGATACAAACTACAGAAATTTGACTCAAGAAGAAATACAAAGTCTGAATAGATCTATCATAACTGATGACAATGAATTAATCACAAAACTACCCACAAAGAAAAGCCCAGGCACAGATGGTTTCACCACTGAATTCTACCAACATCTCAAGAATAATTAATACCAATTCTTCACGAATGCTTCCAAATAATAGATGAGAACATTTCCCAACTCATTTTATAAAGCCAGCATTATACCAAATGGTATCAAACCCAAAATACCACAAGAAAATAAAACTTCAGACCAATATTTCTTATGAACATGGTTGCATACATGTTCAACAAAATACTAGCAAACTGAATCCAGTTTTAAACACCTTGACCAAGTAGGATTTATTCCAGGGATGCAAGGTTGGTTTAACACATGAAAATCAAGCAGAATAGAATAAAAAACAAACACTGCACAATCATCTCAATAGATGCAGGAAAAACATTTGACAAAATTCAACACCCTACATGATAAAAACACTCAGCAAACTAGGAATATAAGGGAACTTCCTCAACCTGCAAAATGGCATCTATGAAAAATCCACAGCTAACATTATAATTAATGAAGAAAGACTGGATACTTCTGTCTTAAGATCAGCAACAATACAAGGAAGTCTGGTTGTGCCACTTCTACTCAACATTGTTCCAGAGGTTCTAACCAGGAGAATAAGGCAAGACAAAGAAATTAAAGGCATCCAGATTGGAAAGAAAGAAATAAAACTATCTTTACCTGCTGATGACATGATCTTTTATATAGAAAATCTTAAGTAATCCACTTGAAAAGCTAGTAGAACTAATAAACAGATTCAGCAACTCTGCAAGAAATTTCAAGTGTATTTCTATACACTTGCAATGGAACAATCCAAAATGAAATTAAGAAAACACCTACTTAGCACTTAGTGTTGGGTTTTTTCCTTTCTTGCAGAATGGGGGATGCAGAGGGAGATTTTGTCTGTGCTTCATCTGCCTTCACCATGCACCGCTTTATCTAGAGTCTCTTAAGACTCTGTCCCCTGCCCCTTCTCTGCTTGTAGTAGCAGCTACAGCTCAAGCTCTGTTGAAGGCTGCTGTCTGTTTCTCTGCTTACAGGTAATTTGAAGTTGGTAATGTCTTCTGACTCTAAGCAATGCTGAAGGCATGGTTGATCTTAGGTGTTTGGGGGATGGTGTGTGGAGAGATTTAGACTGAGGTGGCTGCTGTTTGTTGACCTCCTAAGGTCAAACAGCACTCAGCTGGTATAGGTCTTTTGTTCTGTGTTAGAAAAGCAAATTCCTGGTGCTGTGATTCCTTTCCTCCTACAGCCCACTATTCCTCCATTTCTTGATCCTTTATGTTAGCAGCTGTGAGAGGGCTTCTACTGGGATCTGCTTTCATTTTCTGCTACAGCTGGCCTCTTTCTCAATATAAGGATCTGTGAATCAGTTATCACCTCTTTCTTTTATCTGGTTCCATAGGTCCTAAGTCAAAAACTAATTCTTCAAAACCTGGAGTGAATGGTGTCCCCTTTCCTAGGATCCAGCCCCCAGGCAGGTTCCCCTAGTTGTTCCATGCCACCCGTCCTGCAGCACTGGCCGGGAGAGCTTGGAAAGAGGACCACGCTGAGGTCAGTATTTCCCAGAAGTAAATGCTTCTTTTGTGGGAAACAGTTAATTGCCTACCAGGTTGCCAGGCACTTATGGAGGCTCTTTGAATGTCTGTCAACTCATTTAATTCCTAAAACAATTCTGATACTGTTCTAGAGCACATCATCGAGAAAGGGACACAACCAAATTCAAGCCCTGGTTTGTTTATTCCAAATGCAATTTTCCCCTCTTCCTTACCTGTGTTTTATGTTGAGTAATCATTTCAGCAAAATAAAAGGTGTCCTTTTTATAAAGCATATCCGAGTGTCCAACAGTGCTCATGTGTATGTATATAATCATAATTATATATACAGATATAATTTTTTTTTCTTAAATTAACCACACTTTGGCTGAAATCTTCACCTGTCTCTTCTTCTGGCCTCTACAGAGATGAAGAACTCTCTGATATGTTTCTTTTTCATAAAAATAAATAAATAAATAAATAACCCGGAAGACAAAATTCTTTTGTCTTCTGTGACATACTTAGAGTCATTTTAATCAGGAGACTGTCGAATAGGGAACCTGGGCAAACAACTGTGCTTTCCTGGCCCTGAAACTCATCTGTTAAGTGAAGGCACTTGATTGGATGACTTCTGAATTTCCTCTTGAACATTTGTCTTGAACATTCACTAATCCCAGTCACCTATATACCTCCTACAGTATGCACAGCCATCACCCAAATACAGATGATTTTTTCACCCTCTCATGCTCAGCTTTATGAGTGAACAGCATAACTTATGACTTGGATTCTACGAGGGTACTTCAAAAAGTTAGTGGAAAAATGGAATTGAAAGATAATACAGATTTTTCCATGAACTTTTTGAAGACCCTTTGTATTTGGTAGAATACTTGGAATGAAGATGAATCTATACTGTTATGAAATTTGTATTGCTGAAGATGCTGAAGGGGCTTTCTTGAAGTTCTTTTAATATTCCTATGACAATGCAAATTAATTTGTTGGCATGATTTGCTACCTAATGAGATGACAGCACTCTGATGCACTGAGCCTGTGAGGACTTGCTAACCTCAGGGTTCTTATAATTTTGTTTTACCTCCTGCTGACTCACATTTTTCAAATGGCATGAATCACTCTCATCTTAACTCCTCTGCATTTTTTCTAATTTCCCTGCTGAAACACTTCCTGCCTCCCTCTTAAAGACTAAAGATTAGGGCTTCTAACTGGAGAACTAGAGAATTGCTGAACGAGTAGGCAATTCGTTACTGAAGGATGTGCCAATTGTCATGGGAAATATAATTTTCTCCAGATTTGCAGGAAGGGATTTGGTTACACAGTGTCCTTCACAATGGCAATTTGAACTATGTGTTTGCCAGGCCTTTAAATAGGCACCTGAACTTCATATTCTTGGCTCAGAACCTTAGAGTCCGCATTTTATTGTACTGAACATGCCTTCAAATTCAGTTTCGAGTTTTATTGATTTATTGCTTGATTAGGAATATTGAAAAATGGCCACTTTATTATTTTGTAAAAATCATTTTAATGATCTCTGTAGACAAATAAACATGCCCCAAATATTATTGCATTTTTGCATTTCAGAATCTTTGACCGTCTATCCTCTTTGGGGGATAAAAATTGTCAAAAAAGAAGGCCAATGTTCTCTGTCAAAGTAAACAATTTTAGAGATAAAAAAAAAGAGCCTTAGAAATGTTAGTCATCTTGTTTTACAAATGAAGAAGCCATGATGCTGAGAAGCTGGATGTCATTCTCAAGGTCACAGAGCTGGGTACTGAACAAAGCTGCAGCTCAGACCTCTTCAGTTTAGTGCCTGTCTCGCCAAACTAAGTGGTCAGTGGAGCAAACATTGGAAATGGAATTTTAAAGCCTGGTTCTGCATCTTGCCTGACTTTTCGACTTGCTAATTGTGTGATACTAAATCTCAATCTTGGAGCTATTTATTTTTCATCTGTAAAGCAAGGATAAAGATATTGACATCACAGAACTAGTAGAACAGTGAAGTGTGGTAATATTTGAGAAAGCATAAGCTGAAAAATTGTGTACAAATACCTATGAAGGGAATTTAAAAATGTTTTGGTTGCCTATTATTTTATAGGTAATTTCATTTACGTCGAGAGTTTCAGTGAAATAAGCCGGGAACAGAAAGACAAATACTGCATGATCTCACTTATACATGGAATCTAAAAGAGTTGAACTCATAGAAACAGGGAGTAAAATGGTAGTTAGCAAAGGCTGGGATGTGGGGGAATTGGGGAGATGTTGGTCAAAGGACACAACACATCGGTTAGAAAATGACTGGAGGAACAACTTCAAGGCATCTACTGCACATCATGGTGACTATAGTTAATAACAATATTTCATATAGTGGAAACTTGTTAAGAGAGTAGATTTTGTGTTCTCACCACAAAAAATATAAGTATGCAAAGTATGTATGTGTTAACTAGCTTGATTTAAACATTGCACAATGTTTACATACATGAGAAGTATACACAATTTTTACTTGTAGATTTAAAAGAGAGAGAGAACATTTCTGCAGCCAGCTACCTCTGCAGCTTAGGTAATGATTCTAAAGGAGTTGCTGATTCTCTCCTTCATGCCTAGGGAATATCTGTTTTCTAGTCATGACAGAATATCTAGTATAAAAAGAGCTTAGGAAAGCCAGTTGGCAGTTTTAATAATCTTACTCTTTCACTCACCATTATGGTTTGGTCTACTGAGGATCAGATCTTTCCTAATGTTTTTTCCCTGAAAGTTGCAATCTGTATTGTATGCAATGTTCACAATAAGCATAATAAATTCTCTCTAATTTATGCTACTGATAAGGTATGGAGGTTGTCTTTTCAACAGGCCNTTTTTTCACCCTCTCATGCTCAGCTTTATGAGTGAACAGCATAACTTATGACTTGGATTCTACGAGGGTACTTCAAAAAGTTAGTGGAAAAATGGAATTGAAAGATAATACAGATTTTTCCATGAACTTTTTGAAGACCCTTTGTATTTGGTAGAATACTTGGAATGAAGATGAATCTATACTGTTATGAAATTTGTATTGCTGAAGATGCTGAAGGGGCTTTCTTGAAGTTCTTTTAATATTCCTATGACAATGCAAATTAATTTGTTGGCATGATTTGCTACCTAATGAGATGACAGCACTCTGATGCACTGAGCCTGTGAGGACTTGCTAACCTCAGGGTTCTTATAATTTTGTTTTACCTCCTGCTGACTCACATTTTTCAAATGGCATGAATCACTCTCATCTTAACTCCTCTGCATTTTTTCTAATTTCCCTGCTGAAACACTTCCTGCCTCCCTCTTAAAGACTAAAGATTAGGGCTTCTAACTGGAGAACTAGAGAATTGCTGAACGAGTAGGCAATTCGTTACTGAAGGATGTGCCAATTGTCATGGGAAATATAATTTTCTCCAGATTTGCAGGAAGGGATTTGGTTACACAGTGTCCTTCACAATGGCAATTTGAACTATGTGTTTGCCAGGCCTTTAAATAGGCACCTGAACTTCATATTCTTGGCTCAGAACCTTAGAGTCTGCATTTTATTGTACTGAACATGCCTTCAAATTCAGTTTCGAGTTTTATTGATTTATTGCTTGATTAGGAATATTGAAAAATGGCCACTTTATTATTTTGTAAAAATCATTTTAATGATCTCTGTAGACAAATAAACATGCCCCAAATATTATTGCATTTTTGCATTTCAGAATCTTTGACCGTCTATCCTCTTTGGGGGATAAAAATTGTCAAAAAAGAAGGCCAATGTTCTCTGTCAAAGTAAACAATTTTAGAGATAAAAAAAAAGAGCCTTAGAAATGTTAGTCATCTTGTTTTACAAATGAAGAAGCCATGATGCTGAGAAGCTGGATGTCATTCTCAAGGTCACAGAGCTGGGTACTGAACAAAGCTGCAGCTCAGACCTCTTCAGTTTAGTGCCTGTCTCGCCAAACTAAGTGGTCAGTGGAGCAAACATTGGAAATGGAATTTTAAAGCCTGGTTCTGCATCTTGCCTGACTTTTCGACTTGCTAATTGTGTGATACTAAATCTCAATCTTGGAGCTATTTATTTTTCATCTGTAAAGCAAGGATAAAGATATTGACATCACAGAACTAGTAGAACAGTGAAGTGTGGTAATATTTGAGAAAGCATAAGCTGAAAAATTGTGTACAAATACCTATGAAGGGAATTTAAAAATGTTTTGGTTGCCTATTATTTTATAGGTAATTTCATTTACGTCGAGAGTTTCAGTGAAATAAGCCGGGAACAGAAAGACAAATACTGCATGATCTCACTTATACATGGAATCTAAAAGAGTTGAACTCATAGAAACAGGGAGTAAAATGGTAGTTAGCAAAGGCTGGGATGTGGGGGAATTGGGGAGATGTTGGTCAAAGGACACAACACATCGGTTAGAAAATGACTGGAGGAACAACTTCAAGGCATCTACTGCACATCATGGTGACTATAGTTAATAACAATATTTCATATAGTGGAAACTTGTTAAGAGAGTAGATTTTGTGTTCTCACCACAAAAAATATAAGTATGCAAAGTATGTATGTGTTAACTAGCTTGATTTAAACATTGCACAATGTTAAAAGACAAAAAAAAAAAAAAAAGAAAATGACTGGAGGAACAACTTCAAGGCATCTACTGCACATCATGGTGACTATAGTTAATAACAATATTTCATATAGTGGAAACTTGTTAAGAGAGTAGATTTTGTGTTCTCACCACAAAAAATATAAGTATGCAAAGTATGTATGTGTTAACTAGCTTGATTTAAACATTGCACAATGTTTACATACATGAGAAGTATACACAATTTTTACTTGTAGATTTAAAAGAGAGAGAGAACATTTCTGCAGCCAGCTACCTCTGCAGCTTAGGTAATGATTCTAAAGGAGTTGCTGATTCTCTCCTTCATGCCTAGGGAATATCTGTTTTCTAGTCATGACAGAATATCTAGTATAAAAAGAGCTTAGGAAAGCCAGTTGGCAGTTTTAATAATCTTACTCTTTCACTCACCATTATGGTTTGGTCTACTGAGGATCAGATCTTTCCTAATGTTTTTTTCCCTGAAAGTTGCAATCTGTATTGTATGCAATGTTCACAATAAGCATAATAAATTCTCTCTAATTTATGCTACTGATAAGGTATGGAGGTTGTCTTTTCAACAGGCCGTTGCCAGCACGGTCCCTGGGAGGATATCTGATTAAGTAAGATGGGAACTTGAGAAGAACTAAGCTGATCAGCAAGTGTGGGCATGAGAATAGTCAGTGCACAGAACCACATCGGTAGGTGTGTAGTTCCATGTCATTTCCTCACACTGGTATTCCTGTGACCACCACCACCAAGACACAGAGCTGTTCCATCACAAGATTTCTTCATGCTACTCTTATACAGTTAGTTACACCCATCTCCCTCTCTCCAACCATCCCTGAACCCAGGAGATCATCAGTCTGGTTTTCATCTCTATAACGTTGTCATTTTATGAATGTTATGTAAATGGATACACTTTGTGATCTTTTGAGATTGGCTTTTTTTCACTCACCATGATCCCCCTGAGATTCATCTTAGCTGTTACGTGCATCAGGAATTCATTCCTTTTATTGCCGAGTAGTATTCCTTGGTATGAATGTATCAAAACCAATTTAATCATTCTCCTATCAAGGGCCATTTTGGTTATTTCCAGTTTTGGGCTATTACAGATAAAGCTGCTAAAAACATTCTTATACAGGTTTTTATGTGAATATGTTTTTATTTACATGGGATAAATGCCCAAGAGTACATGTTGGGTTGTATGGTAAGAACATGTTTTGTTTTTATAACTGTACTCCCAAGCTATTTCCAAAGTGACTGTACCGTTTTACATTCCATCAGCAATACATGAATGATTCACCAGCATTTGGTGTAATCGCTATTTTTTATTTTAGACATTCTGATAGGTTTGTAATGATAGGTGTGTGTTTTTTTATTTCGACTTTCTGATGGGTGTGTGATCACATCTTTTCATGAGTTCACTTCCATCCTTCCATCCTCTTAGTCAAATGAAATGTCTGCTTATATCTTTTGCCCATTTTCTCATTGGATTGTTTGTTTTTTTAACTTTGAGTTTCGATAGTTCTTTATATATCCTAGGTATGATTTCTTTGTCAAATGTGTGGTTTGCAAATATATTTTTTAATCCTCTTAGAGGAAAAGTTCTAAATTTTGATGAAGTTTCAATTTATTCATTTTTTTCTTTTGTAGGTTGTGCTTTTGGTGTGTTCGATTGTGGGGTTTTTTTGTGTGTGTGCCTTCCAGAAATACTGTTTTAATTTACATTCCTACCAGAAGTAAATAGAAATAATTATTTTTCTAATTCTTATTATCCATTGATTAAAATATACCAGTTTAATAGGCAAAATGATATCTTATACTTTTTTTAAGCATGGGAAATGTTTTTTCATAATATATTTACATTTTTTGCTTCTTTATTTATGAATTATTGCCTGTTCATCTCCTTTGTTCATTTTTCTAAAGGCAATTTTCTTTTTCTTGTGTATTTCTGATACATTAAGGACAGTTACCATTTATCAATCATAAATGTTACAAATATATTTTTCTTTTTGTTCATTTGGCTTTTATGTATTATATTTGTATGTGTGGGTGGTTTTAACTGGTACAAAGCAAAACCTATCAGATTTTTTTTTTTTTTTTTTTTTTTTTTTTGTCTTTTTTCTTTTTTCCGTGTCCGGCAACGGATCACAACCCTCAGTGTTGCCCCCGTACCGGACCGGGGACCGGCAACGGGATCGCAAGCCTCGGTGTTGCTCCCGCGCCTCGCTCAGCCAGTGAGCGGGAGCCGGTCTGTATGTGGGATCTGAACCCTCGGACAGGAGCGCCGCCGCACTTCCCAAGCGGCGCACTATCCAGTGCGCCACCGGGCCGGCCCCCAGATTTTTATTATATAAATTCTTCGTCTATGTGTATAATTGATCTGGGGTTTATTACTTGGCTAGTGTGAGGAAAATTTTAACTTTTTCCCTAAATGATTAATCATTTATAACAGCCGTGTATATTGCGTAGTCTACCCCTTTCAGGATTTAAAATGTCATATTAACCAAATACAAACATTTCTTGGCTATCTTTTACCTTTCTTTTTTCCATACAAATATATTTTAGAATTATTTTTCTAAGTTACAAAAATTGGGAATTCTTTTTTTGAGTTCTATTAAATGATTGACTCGGGGAAATTTGGTATCTTTACAATATTATCTTCTTGTTAAAGACTGTAATGACTCTACATTTATTTGTCTTCGTTTATGTCCTTAGTAAAGTTTTAAATGTTTAACACACTCTTCAAGTTTATTCCAGTTATTTGATATTTCATGCAGCGATTGTAAATGACTCATTTAAAAAAATAGTTTCTAACTGGTTACTGT
>NW_007732894.1:73549-78246 GCF_000696425.1 Galeopterus variegatus | reverse complement strand
ATATTTCATGCAGCGATTGTAAATGACTCATTTAAAAAAATAGTTTCTAACTGGTTACTGTTGATAATAAAATATTTATTACAAAATGGGCTAAAATGTCTGTTTTCCATTTCCATTCGATGTTCAGTTGTTTTTCTTAGCTATTCCAGATTGATAATCATATAATCTAAAAATGGTGATAATTTTGTCTTCCCAATTCTTACTTTTGTTTAGTAGCATTAAATTAATATTTCAGAATAATGTTAAATATTGCAGTAATTGCATTGCCTTATTTTTAACTTTTATTAGGAAATCTCTCATGACTCAATATTAATAGGATATTGGTTGTTGATTTCAAATAGATATTCTTCATTACATTGAAGAAAATTTATCCTAGTAACTAAGAGGTTACTGCTATATTTCAAACTTGCTTGGAACTGGAGGCCTCCTTCTTTAGGATTTCTCCCTTAGCGGGTGGGAATGTCTGTCCTATGCCTATTCCACTGTTGTATTTTGAAAGAAGATAACTTGTCTGGTTCCACAGGTTCACAGCTAGAGAGGAATTTTGCCCTGAATGAAGTATTTCTCAAGTCTCACCCACACCTAATTTAGATGAAATTTGGATGAGATTTTAGACTTAGAGTGGATGCTGGAATTGGGTTAAGTCTTTTGGGGCTGTTGGGATGGGGTGAATGTACTTTGCATATGAGAAGGATGTGAATTTTGGGAGCCAGAGGATGGAGTATTATGGGCTAAGTTGTATCCTCCCGAAATTCATATGTTAAATTCCTAACCCCACACCCCTCAGAATGTGACTATTTGAAGATAGGGTCTTTAAGAGGTAATTAAGGTAAAAATGAGGTCATATAGGTGGATCCTAAGTCAATATGACTGGGACCTATAAGAAGAGGAGATTAGGACACAGACATGCACAGAGGGACGACTGAGCTGGAATGGGTCTTTTAGGGAGAAGGTGGCCTTTGTCAAGCCAAGGAGGGAGGCCTCAGAAGACATCGCCCTTGCCAACACCTGGTTCCTGGACTTCTAGCCCTCAGAACTATGAGAAAAGACATTTCTGTTGGTTAAGAACCCAGTTTGTGGTACCTTGTTATGGCAGCCCTAGCAAACTAATACATCACCTTTGATTCTACTGTCCAAGGCACCTTGAGTATTTCTGGATGGTCGCGTTTTTCTGCACCAGTTTCCTGGCATGGGTTATTCCCAAGGTCCTTGTTACTCCTCCCTACAAATTAAGGATGTGGCTGAAATGGCAGAGGATGTGAATGGGGGACTGGACACAGGGTAACAACCTCAAACTCCACATTCCCAGATTGTTGTAAAAATAAAACCTTTCCTCTTATTTTTAAAAAATGTGCCCAAATGAGGGAATGACCAAAACCGAAAAGCTGCACAGTGTTGATTCTATGGCAGACAACTGAGTCATGTTGGTGGTATTTATTCAGGAAAGAGTCGTTTCATGCCAAAGACATAGTGTAAGCACATGGAACTAAAAGAACCAAATCTTTTCCCCCAGCATGTCCTATTTTAAAGCTTACATTAGAAGCTATAATTGTCTGTGTAGTACCCAATGCTTTGAATATTCTCTTGAATGTTTTAGTTAAAAAAGAATAATTTGGACTCCTTTCTCTGCTTGTCTGTTGTACTTTGTATTTTATTAAGTCTAATGTGAAGCAGAACACAGGTGGTTTTCTACCCTTCATCGACCCTCCCATTCCACCCTATAATTCTTTTCATTGATTAAGCTTTGTCCCCTGAAGGTCTGATTGGAAAAGAGAGAGGTCACAGACTCAGGATGCTTGCTTCAGCTGGAAAACAATCACCATCCAAATTTCCCCGCAGGATCCTGAGGGACCTTTGCAGTAGGGCTACCCTCTCAGCTGAGAGTTAATTACAGCTAGAGAGTCTGTATTAGTTAATTTCCTTATTAGTCATCTGCATTTGCATTTCCTTCAAGTCCTTCAAATGAAAGGGATTTTCAGAAGGAAAACCAAGAGTGGGTAGGAGCTTCCAGGGCAGAACCAGTGGCTTAGACAGCAGACTCTGAAGTCAGTCTCTGGACTCTTCATCCAACCCCTGCCTGGCCGCCACTACCTCTTGAGGTATTAAAGGCAACAGGGAAAGTTTATTCTTCTGTTGTTACAGACTAAATTTTGAAAAGAGCATTTTTTCTTCTCCTCTATCAAATACACCCCGACTCTTTAAGTGGCCTCCGGTGCTAGCAGCTGGTTATCTCCCTGCAGCTAGCTTCTGGTGTTATATCCTACCCAAGCCTCACCAGCTTTGTCCCATCAAAGTCCAGGCTTCTTTTGGAAGAAAGGAGCTAAGCTTTCACAGCCAGAGTGGTAATACTGGCTACGTGCCTCTTTGGTTCTCCAGGTAACACACTGGGTGCCTGCTATGACTGCACTATTTTAGATCCTGAGGAGGCACTTGACTCTGTGCCAATGTGGGAAGGACGATACCTGCATTGTCTTATTCAACCCCACAACAATGTGAGAAGTAGGTTCTGTTATTATCCCCGTGTCACATGGTGACTGCCGCTCAGAGACATTAAGTAACTTGCCCAGAGTCACACGGTAGTAACTGCCCAAATCAGGATTTAAAAAAATTTATCCTACCCACATGCTTTTTTCAGGAGGGAGAAGGTGGGATATTTTAAAATGATCCAACTGAAGATGTGATATAATTTTACCTATTTCTGAATGTATCTCTAACAGATAAGAACTTTAAAAGAAAACATAACCACAATTCCGTATCAACCTTAAAAAAAAAACAATTCGGCAGTACCCCTGTTATCTACTGTTTGGTTTTCTGTGGTTTCAGTTACCTGTGGTCAAACATGGTCCAAAAATAGGTGAGAACAGTACATAAGCTATTTTGAGAAAGGGAGAGAGAGTGACCACATTCACATAACTTTTATTACAGTATATTGTTATAATTCTTCTATTTATTATTAATTACTGTTAATCTCTTACTGTGCCTAATTTATAAATTAAACTTTATCATAGATATTTATATAGAAAAAACCAGAATATATTGAGAGTTTGGTACTGTCCATGCTTTCAGGCATCACTGGGAATCTTAGAATATATCCCCTAAGGATGAGGGGAGAATCCTGTAATGGTTCCTTGGTATCATATAATACCTACTCCACAAATGTTTTTAATGGCTGTATAAATCACCCGTATAAGTAGCTGATTTAAATTAAACCACATGGATAAGCCATGATTTGTTTAATGAATTCACAACTATTAAACATTTAGTTTGTTTCTAATTTAGAGCCATTATAAACAATGTTGTTCTTAACGCCCTTGTAACTACATGTCGGTACATTTCCTCAGCATTTATCCCTGGTAAATTTCTACAGGTAACACTGCTATTGTAAAGGTGATGCAATGCTCTTTCTAAACATCTGTGATATGTAATTGTGAGACTCCTTTCTGGAAAGGCTCAACCAATTTCCTACCCATCAGCACTATCTGAGGATCTCTTTCTCTGTGTCTTTGCTAAGACTGAGTATTGGCCTTTACTGGTTGTCTTTTTGGCTATGACCACAGGTGAACATGGAATTGCACTGAGCTTACATATTTTTGCTAACTTTAATAAGTTTACTGGCTCTCTGCATTTCGTCTTTGGCAAATTTCCTGCTGTCTTAGTCCTTTTGTGTTGCTAGAACAGAATATCCAAGACTGGTTAATTTATAAAAAACAAATTTATTTCTCACAGTTCTGGAGGCTGGGAAGTCCAAGATGTAGGCATTGGTGTCTGGTGAGGGTCTTCCTGCTGCACCCTCACATGGTGAAATGTGGGAGAGCAATAGAGCAAGATAGCTGAATGCTGCCTGAAGCCTCTTGTAAGGGTCTCAATCCCATAATGAGGAAGGAGCTCTCGTGACCTAAGAACATCTTAACAGTCTCACTTCTCAATATTATCCCATTGGCAACATCTGAATTTTGGAGGGGACACATTCAAACCATCGCACCTGCTTACACATTTTGTTTGGAAAGAGGTGCTCATCATTCTCGTGAATTTTAAAGGCTCTTTTATATCAAAATGTTAATCCTTTGTTTATTATAATACATGTATAGTATATTGCAAATACTTTCCCAATTTATTTGTTTCTAAAATTTTGGTTTTCTTTTTGTTTTAAGACATTCATGGCTACTGATCTTTTCCTTTCTGTTTGCTCTGGAATCACTTTTATAAAGACCTTTCCCAAATTTAGATCCAAGATTATACAATCACATATGGTTTAAGTATTTTGTTTAACATTATTGTATTTAATTTATTTGAGACCTATTAATATACAGTGTGACTAACATGTGACTTTATTGTTCTTACACATTTATTCAATTTTTTCAAGATCATATATATAGAGATTGATATAGATATATATTTATACATATCAAAGAATATATTTATCCAATCATATATAGAGACATAGATATAGATATAGATCTACACATATCAAAGAACATATTTATCTAATTTTTCTAAGATCATATATGTGTGTGTATACATATGTATTTATATCTCCTTTGATTGATCTAACTATATATATGATCTTGAAAAATTGGATACATTTTCATATAGCTATATATATATATTTATGAAATATGTCAAAAAGTTCATGGAAGATTCACATTATTTTTAAATTTTATTTTACCGTGAACTTTTGAACTACCTCTTGTATATAC
>NW_007732894.1:71698-73194 GCF_000696425.1 Galeopterus variegatus | reverse complement strand
GATTCACATTATTTTTAAATTTTATTTTACCGTGAACTTTTGAACTACCTCTTGTATATACTTTTCTCATCTTTACTATTGAGAACACATGTTGCTGTCTTTTTCTTCTTCATTATCCATCTAGTCAACAGCAATTATCGATCTCTTACTGTATTCCATACACAGTAATAAATAGGTGCCAATGGTATCCTTATAAACAACAGGAAAATGCCCTTCCGTTTTGGAGATCTTACTGCAGAAGGGGGAGCACAGATGAAGAGCAACAAAGTAGATATACAGAGAAATTTTAGTGTTGGGAAGTAAAAAAAAATCAAGGGAAGGAGGGAGGGAGGCTTTGGTGATGGGACACAATAACTAACTACATTGTATATTGACAAAATAAAAATTAAAAAAAATAAAAAAAATAAAAAATAAAAAAATCAAGGGAAAGGAAGACAAGAGTGATAAAAACAGGCAAAATGAATTTAGGAAAGTCAAAAAGGCTTCTCTGAGAAGATGACATTGGTTGGGAGACTGTGATTAGCCCTGTGATTTGTGTTTTATTGGTCTCTTCCAAGAATGAACACTTGGATTAAATTACCAACTCTACTGTTTTTCTATTTTCTATTTTCTAAATTTCTGTTTGTGTATTTATTTAGGTCTCCTTTTAGAGCTTCTGGAAAGGTTTCAGGGCATCTGGACGGCACCTGTGAATAACTTATACTCCTGTCCCTTGGCCAGTCTGGCAGAGATTGTAATCCCTTTGTCATGAAGAGGCCACATTTCCTGCAGTGTTCCAGAGAAAAGAAAATTGAACAGGGGCAGTTATCTGCACTCCTTCCCTCAAAGGACTCTGCCCTCTGACTTTAATAAGAAGGTTTAGAGGTCATTATTTAAATAGGTTTTTCCATTCTAGAATTTCCTTTTCCCTGCAAAAAAGAGAAAAGATTTCTTTTCCCTCATAGTTTCAGGAGCACCCAGTAGTCAGATGATTGCAAGGAAGAAAGGAACATTTCTTGACCCTCAGGGTGGTATTTTTATGTGGTTGGCACTTGCTGGAACCAAAGCTTTTGCAACTTTAATGCATCCCGAAGCAGGAATCTAACTACAAGAAAGTGCTTTTTCATGCTAATTTTAAATTCAGGATTCATACTACCAAAACGGAACGGAGAAGAATAACTTGCTGTGAAATAGCATTAGTTCTGTCTGAGGCTGGAAAATTCATTGAAGTTCTGGCTCCCACACGAGGCTAGTCCATTTGCCCAATTTTCCTTTCATGCTCACAGAAAACTCATTTGTCCATTTTACTATTCAGGGTGATTTTAGAATTGCATTGCACCTGCTCAGAAGCTGAGAGGAAACACAGAGACTGCATATTAGAGATGTGAAGTATCCTCCTTCACAGAAAAATAATGATGGGTGGCCCCCCAAAATCACCCATCGGACAGCCACAATGGATCCAGCTATGACTGAGTCTAAAGACCAGGAGCCCACGATCGCAGTCGACTAGGGACTGG
>NW_007732894.1:64518-70363 GCF_000696425.1 Galeopterus variegatus | reverse complement strand
ACCCTGTTAACCTGGTATAGTCAGCTTACCTTGACTCAATCTTTGAAACCACCACAGAAAATAATTTTGCTGATCAATATTTCAATATAATACCATCATGAGAAGGCACTACTGTCACAATTCATAAGCTCCTTCCATGCATGAGACACCTGTTCACCCACTTAATGGGTTTTCTAACTTTGATTTTCTTGTGCTGAGAAATAAGAAATTTTTGAAACTCACAAAAATAAATTTTGGGAACACTACTTATGTCAGTTCAAAATATGAAAGCTGGATTCAAGAGATCATGAAAGACCTTCAGACCCAGTGTAACGCAGCAGCATTTTGACTCACTGTTTCCTCGGTGCGGTCTAATCAATCCCAGATTCACGGGCGTTGGGGGCCAGGTGAGAACCCAAGGCCAACTAGTCCAAATGGTTGTGGAAGTGCCAAGGTCTTGCCTGGTTCCTATGTCACTCAGCTGCCCATAGCTGCAGCTGTATGTTTCCCACTTTCAGGTTCTGCTTTGATATAGGAGCTTCTGATGCTTGCTGTACATTCACATCAATTGAGAGTCTAACAAAACAACAACGAACAATGCCTAGCTGCCACCAGTTAAATCAGAACCTTCCAAAGGAGAGGACTGAACATCATGTTTTCATTTTTAGAAGTTTCCTAGGTGATCTTTTTATATGCAGGTGATTTTTAAATGCAGGGAACCATTGAAGTAGATGACCTGTTTTACTTCTTCAGGGGAGAATTAACAACCCCTAAGTGTGAAGCACATTCACTGTGCACTGGTTACCACTACAGCCTCCTGCATCTTGGGCTGCAATTTCTACTACTTGTGCAAGTTGCGGGAGACGGAGCACTCTCACAGCAATTTGGGGGAAGCAGCATTTTTTACTCACATATAGACCATCGAGGGACAATAGAAGACTTGATTCATGGTGTGCCAGCCCCACAAGGCTCAAGAAAANCCATCGAGGGACAATAGAAGACTTGATTCATGGTGTGCCAGCCCCACAAGGCTCAAGAAAACTGCCCAGGGCAGGTGGAATCCTGGCTGTGCATGCCCCATGTGCACCACAGCTCAGGGACCCCAGGAAGCGGGCCATTCTGGTTATATCGGTGGGGTAACTTAATTCGCTGTTTAAGGAATGACAAGATCAGAGAACTGGGCTGTCCTGGTCAGTTCCTAGTTATCTCAGGAAGCTGAATCCCCAGCACATTCCACACTGATTCTGAGAACTACCAGTGAGAAATGGGAAAAAATTTCAGCCACCAAGGCCATCTGGGGACTTGTCAAGCACTAAAGTGCACTGCTTTATGGAACACCACATCCAGTCAACCTGTTTTTGCTCATAATTCTATGTCCAGGTTCTGATACTCTCTCTTCTGCCTCGTTTCTGTGACTCAAGGTGTACTATACCCAATCCAATAATCCTCCCAAGACCAGACTCCTTACAGTGATTATATTCCCTCAACTTGACTTCCTCTGAGCTGGGTTATTATTTTATTTTATTTTATTTTTTTGCTTCTTACGTTTTCCAGAAAGTAAAATTCTGTGCAGAGTCACTGTTAAACCAAAACATTCTGCTCATTCTGCCCAGGCCTACCCCCTCTCCACCGATCTGGGAAGGAGAGAGCCCCTCCCCTCAGCACCCTGCAGTACCATAGCAGTCCCCTGCCAAAAGTGCACGAGACCTTGTAGACATCTTTGCCTCCCCCACAGTTAGTACAGTGCTTGTATATTTTAGAAAATTGCAAAGAATTTTGAACCGATGAGTGATATAGTAGTAGATTATTCTTCTTTTATAAAGCAACTGTAGAATAACTGAAATTGCTACTTGAATTGGAGACAGGGATGTAGTTTCTGGTCCTGCCACTGCCACTAACTAGTTGTAAGTTATTTGAAAATCCATTAACCTGAGCTCTGGGCTTCAAATTCCACATTTATTAAATGAGAATAATAACAACCCATTCACCAGACATGTCAGGGTAAAAAGAGGTAACTGAAGTGTGACTGTGTTGAAAAAGTCGTGAACGGGCCGGATCCCATTTGGAGACCGGTTCCCGTTCACTGGCTGAGCGCGGTGCGGGCGCAACATCGAGGGTTACGATCCCGTTGCCGGTCCCCAGTACGGGTGCGACACCGAGGGTTGCAATCCTGTTACTGGTCAGTAAAAAAGACAAAAAGGAAAAAAAGAAAAAGTCCTGAATATACTATATACATGAAAAATAATTTTGTTGGCATTTTATTTGCACTCTCTGGTTGCTTTGGCTTTTGTGTGAACTGGAAGCTATCAAAGCATCAGAAGCTAAGTAAAGGAGAGGATGATGTGGCACCATATTGAAAGTACAAGTGCAGCCAGCTCCAGGCAAAGTTGTGAAGGAAGAAAACTTGGTCACTGTTCTGCATCCATTTTCACTTACTGAATCCTCCCTTCAAGCCAGCTAGTGCTTTTATACTACCCTCTGTTGGAAGAAAGTTATCTGAAAAATTTATTTAAAAGAAGTTTCTAGAGACTTTGTATGTTATGCTTACTTTATAAAGACAGCAATAGCTAACCTGAGAAAATCCTAATTATTACATGTAAAATTTCAGCTATTCACATGCTGTTGAGGAGGGCTGGGGAAAACTTACTAGCCCTTTCACCTACATAGTTTACTTTCTGGGAAAACTGAGAAACTCTTCTATAACATGCAAACATTTTGAGGTATGAATTAGCATCCCCATTTCATAGATAAGGAAATACTCATAGACTCATTGAAGTTGACTTGCCATTGCTTCAAAGACTCTGAGTCAAAAGAACCAAGACTTGATGCCTGTCTGACTGTCAAGCTCTTAGTCCTGTTCGTGACACCAGTTGTAAAGCTAGGTGACCATGCCAGTTGTTGGGCTCTTTTACCTGCTGGTACTCCTGCACTGACTGGGCCAATTGCTGAGCTAGGGCTGGGTCTGGAGCTCCCAGACCCTTCAAACCCATTCACAGACTGGGTCACAAACCCTTCACATGCCAGGCTGGGTCACCAGACCCTTTACACACAGGTCTATAAGCTAGGTAGCCGGCCACACGGTCCTTGGAAGCTGCAGGTCTGGAAAAAACGGCCATGCAGGGTGGGTGTGCGAGGCGGTAAAAACCAGCCAAAGTAGCACCGCCTTGCAGGGGCATGTACTCTACCCACACACACAATGTTACCAAACCACTGTGAACTGGCTCTGAGGCATGGGGAGCCTGATCAAATTGTTCCATTTTCCCAACAATCCATCCCTTAAGAGTCCCTCGTCATACAATCTACGTGTTCAGAATCTTCCTCAATGTTCCCTTAGTGAGGATAAATGACCCTTACATTTACATAACTTATTGTCCATTCAATATGACTTCAGGCTTGCAGTTCTGTCCTTTTAACTGTTAGCCACATATGTCCAGTTAGTAGTCACCATTGGTGTGATCCTCCATGCAAATCCTACAGTCATACTGATGGGCAGTTCTCTAGCATTTGCCCACATGGTTTGGGCAGCTTCATTCACCCAGTCCATCAAGGAGTGTACCTCACCCAGGTGCATATCTGCGGCTATTCTGCAGCCATTGTCTCAGGGATGGGCGCATGGTGATGGAGGCCAATTTCTCCACCTCCTCACCAGAGCACATTACACTATCTACCCCTAGGTCCCATAACAACAACAGCCAAGCAGCCAGGGTCTCCCCATGTTTCTGCCTGAACTGTCTCCCCAAGTCAACCAGTTCAACCTGGGTATATGGGACACAGGTGGTGAACTGGGTCACCTGTGGATCACCCACCAGTTGTCCGTCCCGTCCCATAGGCTGCTTCTGCCTCAATTTCTCGTGCACAACAGGTCATGCCTGGAGATGCACAGTTTCCCTGAACTCACCAGTGAGTTGGTCTTCCCTGGTGTGAGAGGCAGGAGTGGCCAATTGCTGCATGTCGTCCTCCAGGACATTTATCCATGCTTCAAATGACTCTGCTTTCTATCTCGAATCTGCCAGTAGCTGCACATCATCTGCCAATAACTCTGCTTTCTGCTTCAGCTCTCAATCAGTTTGCAGCAGAGTGAGCAAAAGCCAAGCTCCAGTCAGCAGAAAAGTGGCCACCGGGCACCACATGCTCAAAGACAGCCACATATCATCCCCCTCCCAAGGGGTTTTCTGCCATAGTACCTGGTCTATACTGCCTTGCAGTACAGTGTGCCAAACCTGGTCCCAGTCAACAGAAAGGTGGCCATAGGGCACAGGATATTCACAAATAGCCACATTTCCTCCTTCTTCCAAGGGCTTTCAGCTCCTGTATCTGCTCAGAGTCCTGTCTCAGGCTACACCAAATGTGGTGTGATCCTGCCCTACTACACCAATTTGTCTGGCTATGACAAGGGATACTGTGAGACTAAAGTCATGTATCTTGCTCACAGCACCAATTACATAGCTCTTAATACTGTTTGTGACACCAATTGTAAAGCTAGGCAACCACACTAGTTGTCAGGCTCTTTTACCTGCTGGTAATCCTGCACCGACTGGGCCGATTGTTGAGCTAGGGCTGAGTCTGGAGCTCCCAGACCCTTCAAGCCCATTCGCAGACTGGGTAACAAACCCTTCAAATGCCAGGCTGGGTCACCAGACCCCACACATGTCAGGCTGGGTCACCAGACCCCTTCACACAGGTCTATGAGCTAGGTAACCAGCCACATGGTCCTTGGAAGCCGCAGGTCTGGAAAAAACATGGCTGTGCAGGGTGGGCACCCGAGGCAGTAAAACACCAGCCAAAGCGGTGCCACCATGCAGGCACACTTACTCCATCCACACAATGTTGACCAAATGACCCTGAACTGGCTCCGAGGCAAGGGGAGCCTGGCCAAATTGTTCCATTTTCCCAACACTGACTCTAAACCTATTCTCTTTCTGTATGTCCCACGACATCAGTCAATGGCACCATGTAACCCCAGACCTCCAGATATGTAGAGAAGCAAACGAGTTAGTGAATTCTTTGTTGTTCTTTTGAATGTCAGTTGTTAAGAAGTCAGGCCATGTCTGCCTCATGGAAAGTGCTGTCCAATACAAATGAAATACAGATTCTAATAAAGACTTTCGGAAGATATAGTGATCTAGCATAGTGGGTACAAGCCAGGGATACAGAAGAGATTGCCTGTGCTCTAATCTGGTCTTCAATAATTATGAAATGTGCATCTTGAGCAAGTTAGTTCAACTTTCTATGCTTCTGTTTCCTCATCGATAAAATAAAGATAAATGCAGTACTGACATTTTTGGCTTTGTATCAGGATTATAAATATAAAAATTTAACGTACTCTCAGTTCTGCTATAACACTTGTTTTGAAAATGGGAATTTGGCCCAACATGATTGACAATTTGAGAATTCACTTGAATTATATACTGGTGTGTGCATGATTTTATCCATGACAAATGCTAGATGAGCACAGAAAACTACGTTCAGCTGAGTGGAGGTAGGCAGGAATACATGAAATGTGTGCCTGTACACACAGGTACACACAAAGATACACACATGCACACACACACCCTCAAACAGCTACGCTCTTCCTCAGTTTATTGCAAGTGTCATGAGCCACAAACGATATTTTAATTTTCCTTCCCATTTCAGATAATGCTCCATCCACCACGTCACAATTACTTGCACATGAGCTGCAGCCCTTCCAAAGCCCAATTCCACAAGCAAACTTCAGGCCTTGATAAAAGGAAAGTGCCATATTGTAGCTTGAGGATACTTCCAAAAGTTCATGGAAAGATTCATATTATGTTTTATTCTATTTTTCTACAAAGTTTTTTGAAGTGCCCTCATAATTATGTACTTCTTAATCATCTAATACATGTAA
>NW_007732894.1:60776-64225 GCF_000696425.1 Galeopterus variegatus | reverse complement strand
TAGATGAGCACAGAAAACTACGTTCAGCTGAGTGGAGGTAGGCAGGAATACATGAAATGTGTGCCTGTACACACAGGTACACACAAAGATACACACATGCACACACACACCCTCAAACAGCTACGCTCTTCCTCAGTTTATTGCAAGTGTCATGAGCCACAAACGATATTTTAATTTTCCTTCCCATTTCAGATAATGCTCCATCCACCACGTCACAATTACTTGCACATGAGCTGCAGCCCTTCCAAAGCCCAATTCCACAAGCAAACTTCAGGCCTTGATAAAAGGAAAGTGCCATATTGTAGCTTGAGGATACTTCCAAAAGTTCATGGAAAGATTCATATTATGTTTTATTCTATTTTTCTACAAAGTTTTTTGAAGTGCCCTCATAATTATGTACTTCTTAATCATCTAATACATGTAAAAGTGTGCTAACATTTTTATTGGTTTCCTATCTTTTTTTGTGTCACTCATGAAGTTTTTGAGTATTGTGTCACAACTCTATTTTTTCCAGAAGGGTTTTCATTGCATGATTTTGCATAGTGTGGTGATTTTTTGCAATGCAATATCACATTATAGCAGAATAGACTATATTTAGAACAGTGCCTGGTACACAATAAGACATTCAATAAACCGCGACTATTATTAAACTAAACAGATTTTTTTGACCAAATGTTAAATCTGAAAGAAGAAAGAATGCTAGTACATTTTAAATCATGAATAAAATTTAATTACCTAATGTTCACTCAATAAATAATTACTGATTGCCTCTTGGGTGCCTGGCATTGGGCTGGATGAACACAAAACTAGGCGAAAAAGGTACAGTCACTGTCCTCCCAGAACTGAAGGTCTAACCAAGGTGACAAACAATTAAACAAACAAAGCACCAAGGCAGGGTGCACTGGGGTGCTTTGCTAGCCAATCAGTTGCAGCAATAATTAAGCTAGTATATAAGAAGGCATCCAAGAGACATCCAAGACTTTAAGGCCAAGTTCAAAAGGATGTTTAGGACTTTTTTCCCAGAGAGACACCCTGTGGGTGGGGAGTGTTCCAAGTACAGGGACCAATTTAAGCAATGGCCTGGAGGAAATAAATATACCATTGGATGAAGTTCCTTGGCTCCTGTAGTGGGAAGCTAGGTGGGTGGGGGCAGGGTGAGGAAGAAGGCTGAAGAGGAAGACAGAAGCAGTTGCAGAAGTGTCTGGTAGAATCTACCATGAAATTTGAACTTTATTCTAAAAGCAATGGGAGATGGTTGGAAGGTTATGAGAAGGGGATTCAGATGATCAAATTTTCTCTTTAGATGGTCACTCTAGGGCTTAAGTGAACAATGAATTGGGAAAGAATGAGACTGGGGCAGATCAACTAATTATAAGAGGCTGCTGCACAAATATGGACAAGAGATAATGTTGCACAGGCTGAGAGAGTCACATGGTGAAAAAATTAGAAAGCTGGGAAGTGAATGAGTAGGATTTGTTGTGGGGGTGAGTCAGAAGAAGAGGTCAAGGTTGACTCTCAGGTTCTGGGTGGGGTAGTGAACAAAAGGTGGGGTCATTTCTTGAGAAAATGAACTTGAAAGAAAAAACAGATTTGGAAGGGAAGACAGTGAGTTTTGAGCACACTGGGCTTTCATCAGGGAATTATCATGGGACCAAAAACCATGCAGGATGGAAAGGCTGAGGCTCAGTAGATTTCCCAGTGCTTAGATGGCTCCATGAATTTCAGATGGAATGAAAACCTAGTGGATTTTTAAGTTCAATTATATTTGGTAAAACATGACTTTATGGCTTTTAAGAAAGAGTCTGGTAGAATCTGCGTGAGATTCTGGAATCCAGTGTCTTTTATGAGCAAGAGATTGTGGTGAAAAGTTTTGATGAGGTAAGTGTAAATAAATCTGAAAATGATGTAAATGTTTGCACGATCACTTAAAAATAAAAAGAAAGAATGTTTAGGACAAGGTACATTCTGAGTTTCTCTGAACCCAAAATATTTTTACAAAGGGTATGAAATGTACAAATATAGCCAAACTGAGGCCTATCCATCCTTAAGTATAATCGAGTAACATTAAAGAAACTGAAAAATATAACCCAACTTGCTTCCTTGAATGGTAATAAAAGTTCAGTGAAAACCCTGTCTTCTCTGCTTTCCACCTTAGTAGGCATCAAACTCTAAAGAAATGAAAAACATGGCAAATTTATTTCTTTTTAAAAGCACAATTGTTTTGTAATTTTATTTCTTTTTTTTTTTTTCCTTTTTGTCTTTTTTACTGACCGGCAACAGGATCGCAACCCTCGGTGTTGTGCCCACACCGCGCTCAGCCAGTGAGCGGGAACCGGTCTCCACATGGGATCCGAACCCTCGGCGGGAGCGCCACCGCACTCCCAAGCGGCGCACTCTCCAGTGCGCCACCGGGCCGGCCCAGTAATTTTATTTCTAACTGGGATAAATTTGTAGAATAAAATGGGTAGATTCTGACTCCAGTTAGCTTCAGTTTTCAGCTAAGCCTAGCAAATAGGAGAATGAAGGGCAACACTGCTGTAATTATAGTCTCTAAATATGTATGGTTTCAGATATACTGTATTTACACAGTATGTGCAAAGCTGAAATAAACACTAAGTTTTCTGAGCATGATGCTTACAAAATAACTAATTGCAATTTACCTTTGTCCTACTTGTGGGGTTTGTTATTGTATATACCAACTGATTTCTTATTTATGTAAAGATTCTTTAAAAATAAGATTTACTTTTTCACATCTGAAAAAATTACAATGGCAAATAAAGGGTATATTTCAGCTAACTGCATTTAATTTATTATTGTGTGAGCATGACCTGAAAGTGGAGATTGAATTTTTTTTTTTTAACTAATGCCGTCTGGTGAACCAACAAAGACCCAAAATCTACAAATATGCAAAAAAATTCTTTCTGTACTTGGAATGTGTTCTTATTTGTGGATTTTAAATGAAGGGGGGTAGTTATTCTTGATTTGGATTGAAATCATTTGTGGGTATATGAACTCATGGGCTGTAAATAATAAAGCCTTCCAGAAAGGCAGAGTCAGACAGACAGGAAATCTGGCAGCAGGTGTGCATGGCAGTGGGCTCCATGAGCCACACCTGCACCCCAGGCAGCAGAGCCCAAGCACTGCCACGGGCAAGGTGGACCCGAAGAGAGCTGTGCCATGTAAACCATACCATATGAATGGTAGGAGGCACAGTGACGGATCAGTGATTAGGAAGGAAAAATCAGTCCTTGTTTTCTCTCTCTTGTCCAGTGGTGGAGAGGGCGCAAGTGTCGGATGTGTATGAGGGTACTTCAAAAAGTTTGTGAAAAAATAAAAATAGAAATGCATATGCAATAATAGTTGATTAAATGTGACATACAAAAATTAAATAAAATTAAAAGATTATACGAATCTTTCAATGAGATTTTTGAATTATCCGTGTGTGTGTG
>NW_007732894.1:58153-60268 GCF_000696425.1 Galeopterus variegatus | reverse complement strand
GTGTGTGTGTGCACGCACATGCACACGCATGTGGGGTGCATGTGTGCAGGTGTGTGTATGAGGTGGAGGCAGTAGGGAGGTGTGAAGGCAGGTTATAAGAAATGACTAAATTCAAACCCCACAGGATGTGCAGTTAGAAACAGTATGCAGAAAGCAGTGAGATGTCCTCTAGAATTTGGCCAGTTGTCTTCTAGGTGAAGAAGAACGTGTGATGGATGTTAAAATGGGAATTATCACTTATAAAATGGGAATCATCATAGTACCTATGTCATAAGATTAAACTGAGAATTTAGTGACAGTCTGGATAAAACACTTAGCACAGGGCTTGGCATGTAGAGAATGCTTTATAAATGTTAGTTACCATAATGATTTTTTTATTATTTATTTATTTATTTATTTATTTATTTTTAATTTAATTTAATTTTTTTTTTTAAGATGACCGGTAAGGGGATCTTAACCCTTGTTTTGGTGTTGTCAGCACCACGCTCAGCCAGTGAGCNCAGTTTTTATTTCTCCTCTCACATTTATTATTAAAGGGAATTTATATTTACTTATTTTGTGCATGTTTCTGTGCCCCAGAGAATGTGGCTTGAACAAGTCCTGGTTTTTGAAATTTAATGAGGCTGTGACTTAGTATCTAATAAAAATAGTATCTCTGAAAAACTTACTATTTACAGATCTTTAAGAAGTTCTTTACATGCAGGTTTTATTTCATTCTCACAATAATCCTATGATGCAAATATGATTATTATTCTAATTATACAGATGAGGACACTGAAGTTTAGAGAGGTTGAAAAAGTTACTCCAGATAAGACAGTTTTCAGAGTCCATAATTAAGCCAAAGTTAAAAGCCAAATTAAGGATCAGACAAATCGTCAATGACTCAGTACACCAAGCTATGGAGTATAATGTATTAGTTTTGGAGGGTTGCCGTAACAAAGTACTGCAACTGAGTGGCTTAAACAACAAAAACGTATTGTCTTACAGTTCTAGAGGGTGGAAGTCCAAGATCAAGGTGACAGCAAGGTTGGTTCATTCTGGAGTTGTGAGGGAAGGATGTCTTCCAGTTTTCTGTCCCAGCTCCCGGTGTTTGTCATCTCTGGCATTCCTTGGCTTATAGAAGGATTATCCCAATCTTTGTTTTCGTCTTTGCATGGTATTCATGTGTGTTGTCTGTGTCCAAATTTTCCCTTTTTATAAAGCCACCAGTCATTTTGGATTAGGGCCCACCCTAATGACCTAATTTTAACTAATTGCATATACAACAACCCTATTTCCAAATAAGGTCACATTCCGAGTTACTGGGGGTTAGGACTTTTAACATGTACAATTCATCCTATTACAGGTGATAAATCCCAATAGAAATAAATTGAAAATAGGCTTTCAGCTAATTCAGGTTTCCAAGCAAAGCTTCTTAAGTAAATGATGAACCGCAATCTGGTACTGCTCTGACAGGAAAGACAGCTTTGAGAGGGCATTAACAAACAAACAAAACTCCTCTCCAGTGCCGATCTGTCTCTTCTGCTTTTCTTTTCCTTGTGATAGGCACATGCAAGTTATTGGATGCAATTTTGGGCAGAGCCACTATCTCCGTGGGTGGCGAGCTGGCTTGTGCCTGACACTAGCAGCAGCAGCAGCTAAGATTTTGAAACCAATTAAGGCATAGTGCTATTTATTAAAATATTGCTATTAAATAGTAAGCCATTTACATTGCAAAATGAATTTACACATTTAGATATTCCTGCCAAGAAACTATCTGGTTATAATGTCATATTTAAAAGTGAAAGCCACATACACCAAGTAGAAACACACATCTGTGTGCATCAAAAAGCATGCCCTGAAACATTCATAATAGAATCATTCTAAACTAGAAACAACCCAAATCCTGTTAACAAAATAATGGATAAACAATACAATGACTATTACAAACATAATGAGGAGCAAAAGAACCCACACACAAAAGAGTATATGATGTATGATTTCACTCATCAAAGTATCAAAATAGGGATAATAAGTCCTTAGATGACAGGGGAGTGGTTTTCCTCAGGGGATGACTGTCACTGGAAGGAGTGGGAAGGGGTGGTTTTCGGGTACTGGTAGTGTTCTGGTTTTCGA
>NW_007732894.1:53570-58043 GCF_000696425.1 Galeopterus variegatus | reverse complement strand
AAGTAGAAACACACATCTGTGTGCATCAAAATGCATGCCCTGAAACATTCATAATAGCATCATTCTAAACTAGAAACAACCCAAATCCTGTTAACAAAATAATGGATAAACAATACAATGACTATTACAAACATAATGAGGAGCAAAAGAACCCACACACAAAAGAGTATATGATGTATGATTTCACTCATCAAAGTATCAAAATAGGGATAATAAGTCCTTAGATGACAGGGGAGTGGTTTTCCTCAGGGGATGACTGTCACTGGAAGGAGTGGGAAGGGGTGGTTTTCGGGTACTGGTAGTGTTCTGGTTTTCGATCTGGTTGCTGATTACATGCTTTGTTCAGTTTGTGAAAATTCGTTGATCTGTATCCTTATGACATGAACACTTTTCTTTAAATGCATTATACTTTAATAAAAAGTTTGAAATAAATGAGAATATTAAATAATTTTTTGTTTTCATAAAAGTATGGGGTCACACTTTTATTCTTGACTATGAAAGCTTTAAAAAATAGTAAATCATTTCTCTCCACCCCCACAATGCAAATGCTGAACAAATATCCAATGGGAAAGAATCAAGCATTTATCTGGCTTCTCGGTATGAACCATATCACTAGGTAACCACATAGTAGAATAGGTGAATCATCTCTTTAAAAGGTATTTTATATAATAAATGAAAAGAAATAATGAAATTGGAATCCAACAATTTCAACCACCAATGAAGAAATGGATCTAAACATTGAGTATAAACAGCTACTAAGACCACCCAAGGAGAGTCAACCAGACAGATGCCTCCTGGTGTAAGTACACAACATCACAGCCTTGCCAAAGGACTTGAACTTGAGTCTGATCAAACCTCTGGATTCAGCTGCCAACTTGTAGAAAATAGAGGACAAAGGAATCATGCTATAAGTATGTAATGAACAGAATTGAGACTGTGGAATACTTTGTAAGCCAAATGCCCTAAATTCCTCAATAGATAAATTGTAGAAAAAGAAAGGGATGGATGGGAAACCTGTAAATTAAAATAGACCTAAAATACTAACACTTAAAAAAAAAAAAAGAATAATGTTAAACTATAGGCTCTAGGAATGGATGTTTGGGTGATCTTCATAAAGGTCAAGATAGTGGTCACATCTGGGGGGGATTGTGATTAAGACTGGCCACGTGTCTTCACCTGGGTGGTGATAATGAAAGTGTCTTATAACTCATTAGGCTATACATTTGTTTGGCAGTGCTTTCTATATATGTGTTTGTTTTACAATAAATATTTTTAAAAGTCAGTAAAATTATTTATTAAAGTATTTGGTTTCTTCATAGTTTTTTTGAAAATAAGACCTCTATTTGCCTAAAGTTGCCCTTTTTTGGTGTTATTTACATACATAGAATGTACTTTTACTGTTTTTCCTGTTTTCAAAAGCAGTTTTTAAAATTATACCCTGTTAGTAAGAACTTCATGAGCAGTGCACTGATTTTGATGCTTAGTAAATTGTAATTGACCTAAAATTCTTAAATGCCACTTAATTCAGCAGTATTCAGGATCTTTTTCTGTATAAATGTTTATCGTCAGTTTAAAACTTGCACATAGGGGATTATTCTGGTTATACAGGAAGAAGGCAGTTAATTAAAAGAGAAACAAAGGACTTTGGGAAGTCACTCCCATGCAAGTTTGTGCTTTGGGCTCAGGCACAGACCCCACCATTAGATTTCTAAAGAATTCCCTGAATAGGCGATGACTTTTCATAAGCACTGATTTAAAAACTCAAATGACAAATTCTCCCTTCTGGATCTATTTCATATTTTTAAAGAATTGTTTATTTTTTATTGAGATATCATTCATATACCATAAAATTCACCCTTTGAAGTGTATAGTTTAGGGTTTTTTTATATATCCACAAAATTGTGAAACCATCATCATCATCTAATTCCAGAACATTACATCATCCCTAAAAAGAAATCCTATATCTGTCCATTAGCAATCACTCCCCATTCCTCCCTCCCCCCGGATTCTGGCAAACACTATCTTACTTTCTACTCTGTGGATTGGCTTATTCCAGATGTTTCATAAAAATAGAATTCTATAATACGTGGTCTTTTGGGTCTGTCTGCTTTTACGGGTTATGTTGTAGCATGGGTGAACCATGGATGAGTATCATTCAGCTTATTTATCCATTCCTCCATTGATAAACATTTGGGTTATTTCCACTTCTTGACTACTGTGAATAATGCTGCTATGAACATTTGTGTATAAATTTTTGCCTGGGCAAGTGTTTTCCAAACTTTTTGGATATGTACCTAGGAGTGGAATTGCTGGGTCTTATGATAACTCTAAATTTAACGTTTTCAGGAACTGCTAAATTGTTTCCCAAGTAACTGCACCATTTTACATTCCCACCACCAAGGTAGGAAAAAGGTTCTAATTTCTCCATCTGTTTGCCAACATTTGTTATTATACATCTGTTTGGTTGTAGCCATCTTAGCAGATGTGAAGTGGTATCTCATTGTGGCTGTTTTTAAAAATGCTTTCTGAAAAAGTCCTAGAATATGAAATCAACATTTATAATACTAAAGCATGTGCCCTTAGGGTGGACAGGAGTGCAAGCCCGGGCAGTCATTGAATCCTTGTGCCCATAGAATAGCCACATGACCCAAGACAGGCCAATAGACTCTGAGAGTCCTCACGGGTAGTCTGGAAGGAAGATCTTTTTGCAATATGGGTTGATTGTGGGTATTATGAGGCTTTTGAGCTTCTATAGACAGCCATGCTTGAAGTTACTTTTAATCCTGGGCCTTTTAATTACATGTAACAATAAATTCTCCTGTTTTTGTTTTTTGCTTTTTTTGTTGTTTTAAACTAGTTTAAATTTAGCTTCTCTCACTTGCAGCTAAAAGTCCTGAGAAATACAGCCTTTTTAAAGAAAAGTATAAAAAGCTGAGTTTCTTAAACATATAAAAAATTTTTTAATCAAAACATAGAGATCGTACATATTTATGGGGTACAGAGTTATATTTTAATACATGTATACAATGTGTAGTGATCAAATCAGGGTAGTTAGCCAACTCATTATCACAAAAATTTATCCTTTCTTTGTGATTAAAGCATTTAAGCTCCTCTGCTCTAAGCATTTGAGAACATACAATAAATTATTGTTAATTACAGATGGCTAGTACTACTGTACACCACTAGAATGGTTTCTCCCTATCTGGCTATAATTTTGTGTCATACACATTTTGAATAAATGGTTTCTAACGTTTTACATGTGGTTTGTGAATTGAATGATTTTTCCTCAAAAAGAAAAAAAAAAGTGTGGAAGTGTGCCTAATAACAAACACTATGGATTTCTTTCTCGAATTGGCGTTTACCTAGCAATCCACCAAACTTCTCAACAAATTTCTGAAGAGGAAACACAAAAGATAAAAATTTACACTTTCACTATAACAAAGCTTACAGACAACTGCCAAAATCTGGGGACAGGGAAAACATCCCCAAGGCTAATGACACATTCCCATGTTCCCTTAATAAAATATACATATTCTGTATTAATATACAGATTGTATATTAACAACATATATAATCTATGCCTTCAGTTAAAGACCTGGGGTCTATACCATTAAAGATGTAAGATACTTTCTTTTCTATTCCATGAGTTGTAAAATGAGGAAAGAAGAATGCTGCATACTAATGCTTATGTGCTTAGCACAATATTAGTGAAATTATTAAAAGAAACCAACTATACACACATGCACAATGAAATATAAATGTCAAACAACAATAAAAGAAATTAAAATATCCTATTAAAAAGACAACCAAGGGCCAGCCCGGTGGTGCACTGCTACAGTGCGCTGCTTGGGAGCGCGGCGGCACTCCCGCCGAGGGTTTGGATCCCACATACAAACCAGTTCCCGCTCACTGGCTGAGCAAGGTGCGGGCGCAACACCGAGGGTTGCGATCCCGTTGCCGGTCTCGGTCCGGTACGGGCGCGACACTGAGGGTTGCGATCCGTTGCCGGACACGAAAAAAGACAAAAAGGAAAAAAAAATAATAATAAATAAAAAATAAAATAAAAAGACAATCAAATTCAGCCAAAAGTAAATTCAAATAAATATGTGCTTTTTTTCCCCCAGGTGAGTTTCATTTATTTATTTATTTATTTATTTTAATTTATTGTAACATAATTGATTGTATATATCTGTGGGGTACAGCATTGAATATCAATACCTGTGTGCAATATGTGATGCTCAAATCAAGATAATTAGTATATCCAACATTATACAATGTAATCATTTTTGTGGCTCTTTAGCAATTTCTTGCTGAGGCCTTCCCCTTCCTCTTTCCCACCGCTGTGGCTTCAGTTCTGTTCTCTCTTTTTAAAAGTTCAATAAATTTTTGTGATTGTTGTATCTGTCTTTATTTATTTATTTGTTTTTTTTTTTTTTTTTTTTTTTTTTTTTTTTTTTTTTTTTTTTTTTTTTT
>NW_007732894.1:44628-52697 GCF_000696425.1 Galeopterus variegatus | reverse complement strand
TTTTTTTTTTTTTTTTTTTTTTTTTTTTTTTTTTTTTTTTTTTTTTTTTTTTTTTTTTTTTTTTTTAGCTCCAACTCATAAGAAGACGTGCAGTATTTTTCTGTGCCTGGCTTATTTCACTTAACATAATTTTCTCTAATTTCATCCATGTTGCTGCAAATGGCAGAATTACATTCTTTTTTATAGCAGAGTAGCATTCCATTGTGTATATATACCACATTTTCCTTATCCAGTCATCCATTGATGCATATTTAAGTTGATTCCAACTCTTGGCTATTGTAAATAGAGCTGCAATGAACATGGGAGTGTGGGTTTCCCTTTGACATGATGATTTCCATTCCTTTGGGTATATCCCCAGCAGTGGGATTGCTGGATCGTATGGCAGTTCTATCCGTAGTTGTTTGAGGAACCTCCGTACTGTTTTCCATAATGGCTGCACTAATTTACAGTCCCACCCACAGTGTAGGAGGGTTCCCCTTTCTCCACACTGTCACCAGCATTTGTCATTCTTTTTCTTTTTGATGATAGCCAGTCTAACTGCAGAGAGATGATATATAAATGTGGTTTTGATTTGCATTTCCCTGATGCTTAGTGATGTTGAGCATTTCTTCATGTGTCTGTTGGCCATTTGTATATCATCCTTTGAGAAATGCCTATTTAGCTCCTTTGCCAATTTTTTGATCAGGTTACTTGTTTTTTCAATGTTAAGTTGTTTGAGTTCCTTCTATATTCTGAACATTAATCCCTTGTTGGATGCATAGTTTGAAAATATTTTCTCCCATTTTGTAGGTTGTCTTTTCATTCTGTTATTTCTTTTGCTGTGGAGAAGCTTTTTAGTTTTATATATATATATTTTTATTGGTTATAAATATTCATGAGATAGAGCTGATTGTCACCCCTTGTGCCAAAATGTGAAGGCCAGATTTGTGCCAAAGATGTGAAGGTCAGATTCGTACTGGCAGCATGCCCATTACCACAAACTGTGTTTGTACCCCATGTCCCCCACCCAATTATCCCCAAGCTCCCTTCCCCGTCCATCTTTCCCCCCAAACTTTGTATCCCAAGGTATGTTCTCCCTCTCTGTAAGTCTAATGCACCACTGTGGTCTTTCTTTCCTTCCTTCTTTCTCTCTTAGCTCCCAGTTGTGAGTGAGTACATGCGGTATTTATCCCTCTGTGCTTTGCTTATTTCACTCAACATAAGTTTCTCCAGACTCATCCCAAATGAGAACTTTTTCTCTTGTTGCCTGTGCTTTTAGAGTCTTATTCATAAAGTCTTTGTTCAGTGCTACTTCCTGAAGTGTTTTCCCTATGTTTTCTTTTAGGAGTTTTATAGTTTCTGGTCTTATACTAAAGTCTTTAGTCCATTTTGAGTTGATTTCGGTATATGGTGAGAGGTACAGGTCTAGTTTCATTCTTCTACATATGGATGTCCAGTTTCCCCAGCACTATTTTGACTGAAGAAGCAGTCTTTTCCCCAATGTATGTTTTTGTTTCCTTTGTCAAAGATCAGTTCGCTGTAAGTATGTGGGTTGATTTCTACGTTCTCTATTCTGTTCCATTGGTCCAAGTGTCTGCTTTTATGTCAGTACCATGCTGTTTTGGTTACTATAGCTTTGTAGTATTATTTAATGTCAGGTAGTATTATGCCTCTGGCTTCATTTATTTTGCTCAGGATTGCTTTGGCTATTTGTGGTCTTTTATTGTTCCATGTGAATATTAGGGTACTTTTTTCTCTTTCTGTGAAGGATGTCATAGATATTTTGATGGGGATTGCATTGAATCTGTAGATCACTTTGTTGTATGGATATTGTTGCAATATTAATTCATCCAATCCAAGAGCATGGAATGTATTTCCATGATTTTCTGTCTTCTTTAATTTCTTTCTGTAGTGATTTGTAGTTCTTGTAGAAATAGTTAATGTCTTTGGTTAAATTGATTTGTAGATCTTTTATTTTTTTGGTGACTATGGTAAATGGGCTTGCTTTCTTGATTTTCTTCCCTGCTAGTTTGTTATTGGAGTATAAAGACACTACTGATCTATGCATGTTGATTTTGTATCCTGCAACTTTAGTGAAATAGTTTTTTCAGCTCTAAGAGGGTTTTTTTTTCTTTTTTAGTCTGTAAGTTTTTCTCTATAAAGGATCATATCCGTCATATCATCTGCAAACAGGGACAGTTGGTTTCATTTTTTCCAATCTTTTGCCCTTTATTTCTTTCTCTAGCCTGATTGCTCTAGCAAGTACTTCAATACTATGTTAAATAGTAGTGGTGAGAGTGGTCATCCTTGTCTTGTTCCTGTTCTTAAGAACAACATGTCAGTGGGTTTGTCATATATGGCTTTTATTGTGTTGAGATACTTTCCTTCTATACCTAATTTGTTGGTATCTTTCTTTATTATGAATGGATGTTGAATTTTGTCAAATATTTTTTTCTGAGTCTGTTGAGATGATCATATAGTTTTCATCCTTGATTTTGTTGATGTGTTATATCACATTTATTGATTTGTGTATGTTGAACCATCCTTGCATCACTGCCATGAATCCCACTTGATCATGGTGTATAATTTTTTGATGTGTTACTGTATTCTGCTTGCTAATATTATGATGAGAATTTTTGCATCTATGTTCATCAGAGATATTGGCCTGTAGTTTTAATTCTTTGTTTGGTTTTGGTATCAGGGTAATGCTTGCCTCATAGAATGAGTTTAGAAGAATGGCCTCTGTTTCAATTTTTTGAAATGGTTTGAAGAGAATTGGTATTAATTCCTCTTTAAAGGTTTGGCACAATTCAGCAGTAAAGCTGTCCAGTCCTGGGCTTTTATTTTTTGGGAGACTGCTGATTACTTTGTCAATCTCATTCCTTGTTATTGGTCTCTTCAGGTTTTCTGTGTCCTCTTGATTCAGTCTTGGTAGTTTGTATGTGTCCAGAAATTTATCTGTTTCCTCCAGGTTTTCAAATTTTTTGGTGTATAGTCATTTACAGCAGTCTCTAATGATTCTTTGTATTTCTGTGATATGGGCTGTAATGTCCCCTTTTTTCATTCCTGATTTTTGTTATTTGGGTCTTCTCTCTTCTTTTTTTAGTTAGCCTAGCTAATGGTTTGTTTATTTTGTTTATCTTCTCTAAAAACCAACATTTCTTTTTATTGATCTTTTATATCATTTTTTCGTGTCTCTATTTCATTTAGTTCTGGTCTGGTCTTAATTATTTCTTTCCTTCTAACTCTGGAGTTGGATTGTTCTCATTTTTTTATAGTTCTTTGAGGTGTAGAATTGGGTTGTTTATTTGAGATCTTTCTATTCTTTTGATGTAAGCATTTATTGCACTAAACTTCCCTCTTAGTACTACTTTTGCAGTATCCTGCAGGTTTTGGTATGATGTAGCTTTATTTTCACTAGTTTGAAGACATTTTTTGATTTGCTGTTTAATTTCTTCTTGGACCCATAGGTTGTTCACGAACACGTTGTTTAATTTCCATGTACTCATATAATTTCCAGATTTTTCACTTGTTACTGATTTCTAGTTTTAATCCATTGTCATCTGATAAGATATTTGAAATGATTTCAGTTTTAAAATTTTGTTGAGACTTGATTTGTGACCTAACATATGGTCTAATCTGGAGAATGTTCCATGTGCTGATGAGAAGAATGTGTACTCTGTAGTTATTGTATGAAATATTATGTAGATATCTCCCAGGTCCTACTGGTTTAAAGTTTAGTTTAAATCTGGTGTTTCTATGTTGATTTGTTGCCTAGATGATCTGTCCAATGCTGAGAGAGGTGTGTTCAGGTCCCCAACGATTGTCATATTGGAGTCTATCTCTTTCTTTAGGTCTAGTAGTGTTGGCTTTATATATCTGGGTGCTCCAGTGTTGGATTTATGATTGTTATGTCTTCTTGCTGGATAGACACCTTTATCATCACACAATGGGCTTCTTGTCTCTTTTTATGGTTTTTGGTTTAAAGTCTATTTTATCTGATATAAGAATAGCTACTCCTGCTTGTTTTTGGTTTTCCATTTGTGTGGTATATTTTTCCATCCCTTCACTATTAGTCTGTGTGTGTCTTTACAGGTGAGGTTAGTTTCCTGTAGAAAGCATATAGTTGCATCTAGCTTTTAAATCCAAATAGTCTATGTCTTTTGAGTGGGGAATTTAATCCATTTACATTTAGGGTTGTTATCGAAAGGTATTGTCTTACTCTTGACATTTTATCGATTTTTGTTTGGATGTTTTAAATATCTTTTGTTCCTTTCCCTTTTACTGTTTGTCTTTAGCATTTGTTGGTTTTTCAAGGTGGTAAAATATAGTTTCTTTCTCTTTTTCACTTGCATTTTGTTCTACCAGTGAGTTTTATTCTTTATTGTGTATTCATGGTAGTGGTTATCATTTTTCAGATTCCAGATGCAGGACTCCCTTGAGGATTTCTTGCAGGGCTGGTAGGTTGGTGGTGAACTCCCACAGTTTTTGTTTGTCTGGAAAATATGCTATTTCTCCCTCATTTCTAAAGGATAGCCTTAGTAGGTATAGTATTCTTCACTGGCAAAGTTTTTTCTTTTAGTATTTATATATATATCACCCCATTCTCTTCTGGCCTTTAGAGTTTCTGTTAAGAAGTCTGCTATTNAGCGCCGCCGCACTCCCAAGCGGCGCACTGTAGCAGTGCGCCACCGGGCCGGCCCGAGACAGCCATGCTTGAAGTTACTTTTAATCCTGGGTATTTTAATTACATGTAACAATAAATTCTCCTGTTTTTGTTTTTTGCTTTTTTTTTTTGTTTTAAACTAGTTTAAATTTAGTTTCTCTCACTTGCAACTAAAAGCCCTGAGAAATACAGCCTTTATAAAGAAAAGTATAAAAAGCTGAGTTTCTTAAGCATAGAAAAAAATTTTTAATCAAAACATAGAGATCATACATATTTATGGTGTACAAAGTTATATTTTAATACAGGTATACAATGTGTAGTGATCAAATCAGGGTAGTTAGCGAACTCATTATCCCAAAAATTTATCCTTTCTTTGTGATCAAAGCATTTAAGCTCCTCTGCTTTAAGCATTTGAGAACATACAATAAATTATTGTTAATTACAGATGGCTAGTACTACTGTACACCACTAGAATGGTCTTTCCCTATCTGGCTATAATTTTGTGTCATACACATTTTGAATAAATGGTTTCTAATGTTTTACATGTGGTTTGTGAATTGAATGCTTTTTCCTCAAAAAAAAAAAAAAGTGTGGAAGTGTGCCTAATAACAAATACTATGGATTTCTTTCTCGAATTGGCATTTACCTAGCAATCCACCAAACTTCTCAACAAATTTCTTAAGAGGAAACACAAAAGACAAAAATTTACACTTTCACTAAAACAAAGCTTACAGACAACTGCCAAAATCTGGGGACAGGGAAAACATCCCCAAGGCTAATGACACACTCCCATGTTCCCTTAATAAAATATACATATTCTGTATTAATATACAGATTGTATATTAACAACATATACAATCTATGCCTTCAGTTAAAGTCCTGGGGTCTATAACATTAAAGATGTAAGATGTTTTCTTTTCTATTCCATGAGTTGTAAAATGAGGTAAGAAGAATGCTGCATACTAATCCTTATGTGCTTAACTCAATATTAGTGAAATTATTAAAAGAAACCAACTATACACATATGCACAATGAAATATAACTGTAAAACAACAATAAAAGAAATTAAAATATCCTATTAAAAAGACAATCAAATTCAGCCAAAAGTAAATTCAAATATGTGCTTTTTTTTTCAGGTGAGTTTCATTTATTTATTTATCTATTTTAATTTATTGTAACATAATTGACTGTATATATCTGTGGGGTACAGCATTGAATATCAAGACCTGTGTGCAATATGTGATGCTCAAATCAGGATAATTAGTATTTCTAACATTATACAATGTAATCATTTTTGTGGCTCTTTAGCAATTTCTTGCTGAGGCCTTCCCCTTCCTCCTTCCCACCGCTGTGGCCTCAGTTCTGTTCTCTCTTTTTAAAAGTTCAATAAATTTTTGTGATTGTTGTATCTGTCTTTATTTATTTGTTTATTTTTTTTTAGCTCCAACTCATAAGAAGATGTGCAGTATTTTTCTGTGCCTGGCTTATTTCACTTAACATAATTTCATCCATGTAGCTGCAAATGGCAGAATTTCATTCTTTTTTACAGCAGAGTAGCATTCCATTGTGTATATATACCACATTTTCCTTGTCCAGTCATTCATTGATGGATATTTAAGTTGATTCCCACTCTTGGCTGTTGTAAATAGAGCTGCAATGAACATGGGAATGTGGGTATCCCTTTGACATGATGATTTCCATTCCTTTGGGTATATTCCCAGCAGTGGGATTGCTGGATCGTACGGCAGTTCTATCTGTAGTTGTTTGAGGAACCTCCATACTGTTTTCCAAAATGGCTGCACTAATTTACAGTCCCAGCCACAGTGTAGGAGGGTTCCCCTTTCTCCACACTGTCACCAGCATTTGTCATTCTTTTTCTTTTTGATGATAGCCAGTCTAACTGTGGAGAGAGGATATCTAAATGTGGTTTTGATTTGCATTTCCCTGATGCTTAGTGATGTTGAGCATTTCTTCATGTGTCTGTTGGCCATTTGTATATCTTCCTTTGAGAAATGCCTATTTAACTCCTTTGCCAATTTTTTGATCAGGTTACTTGTTTTTTCAATGTTAAGTTGTTTGTGTTCCTTCTATATTCTGAATATTAATCCCTTGTTGGATGCATAGCTTGAAAATATTTTCTCCCATTCTGTAGGTTGTCCACACTGTCACCAGCATTTGTCATTCTTTTTCTTTTTGATGATAGCCAGTCTAACTGCAGAGAGATGATATATAAATGTGGTTTTGATTTGCATTTCCCTGATGCTTAGTGATGTTGAGCATTTCTTCATGTGTCTGTTGGCCATTTGTATATCATCCTTTGAGAAATGCCTATTTAGCTCCTTTGCCAATTTTTTGATCAGGTTACTTGTTTTTTCAATGTTAAGTTGTTTGAGTTCCTTCTATATTCTGAACATTAATCCCTTGTTGGATGCATAGTTTGAAAATATTTTCTCCCATTTTGTAGGTTGTCTTTTCATTCTGTTATTTCTTTTGCTGTGGAGAAGCTTTTTAGTTTTATATATATATATTTTTATTGGTTATAAATATTCATGAGATAGAGCTGATTGTCACCCCTTGTGCCAAAATGTGAAGGCCAGATTTGTGCCAAAGATGTGAAGGCCAGATTCATACTGGCAGCATGCCCATTACCACAAATTGTATTTGTACCCCATGTCCCCCACCCAATTATCCCCAAGCTCCCTTCCCCCTCCATCTTTCCCCCAAACTTTGTATCCCAAGGTATGTTCTCCCTCTCTGTAAGTCCAATGCACCACTGTGGTCTTTCTTTCCTTCCTTCTTTCTCTCTTAGCTCCCAGTTATAAGTGAGCACAAGTGGTATTTATCCCCCTGTGCTTTGCTTATTTCACTCAACATAAGTTTCTCCAGACTCATTCCATATGAGAACTTTTTCTTTTGTTGCCTGTGCTTTTAGAGTCTTATTCATAAAGTCTTTGTTCAGTGCTACTTCCTGAAGTGTTTCTGCTATGTTTTCTTTTAGGAGTTTTATAGTTTCTGGTCTTATACTAAAGTCTTTAGTCCACTTTGAGTTGATTTTGGTATATGGTGAGAGGTACAGGTCTAGTTTCATTCTTCTACATATGGATGTCCAGATTTCCCAGCACCATTTTGATGTGTTACTGTATTGTGTTTGCTAATATTTTGATGAGAATTTTTGCATCTATGTTCATCAGAGATATTGGCCTGTAGTTTTAATTTTTTGTTATATCTTTGTTTGGTTTTGGTATCAGGGTAATGCTTGCCTCATAGAATGAGTTTAGAAGAATGGCCTCTGTTTCAATTTTTTGAAATGGTTTGAAGAGAATTGGTATTAATTCCTCTTTAAAGGTTTGGCACAATTCAGCAGTAAAGCTGTCCAGTCCTGGGCTTTTATTTTTTGGGAGACTGCTGATTACTTTGTCAATCA
>NW_007732894.1:38942-43628 GCF_000696425.1 Galeopterus variegatus | reverse complement strand
TTCACTATTAGTCTGTGTGTGTCTTTACAGGTGAGGTTAGTTTCCTGTAGAAAGCATATAGTTGCATCTAGCTTTTAAATCCAAATAGTCTATGTCTTTTGAGTGGGGAATTTAATCTATTTACATTTAGGGTTGTTATTGAAAGGTATTGTCTTACTCTTGACATTTTATCGATTTTTGTTTGTATGTTTTAAATATCTTTTGTTCCTTTCCCTTTTACTGTTTGTCTTTAGCATTTGTTGTTTTTTCAAGGCAGTAAAATATAGTTTCTTTCTCTTTTTCACTTGCATTTTGTTCTACCAGTGAGTTTTATTCTTTATTGTGTATTCGTGGTAGTGGTTATCATTTTTCAGATTCCAGATGCAGGACTCCCTTGAGGATTTCTTGCAGGGCTGGTAGGTTGGTGGTGAACTCCCACAGTTTTTGTTTGTCTGGTAAATATGCTATTTCTCCCTCATTTCTAAAGGATAGCCTTAGTGGGTATGGTATTCTTCACTGGCAAAGTTTTTTCTTTTAGTATTTATATATATATATCACCCCATTCTCTTCTGGCCTTTAGAGTTTCTGTTAAGAAGTCTGCTATTAGTCTGACAAGGACTCCCTGTAAGTGACTTCATGCTTTTCTCTCTGTTTTTAAGGTTCTTTCTTTGTCTTTGAGCTTTGCCAGTTTGACTATAATGTGTCTCAGAGAATACCATTTTGGATGGAATCTGTTTGGGATCTTTGATCTTCCTGGATCTGAAGGTCTGTATCTCTCCCTACACCTGGGAAGTATTCTGGTATTATTTTATTGAATATGTTCTCAACGCCTTTTCCTTTCTCCTCCCTTTACAGAACACCCATGATCTGATGTTTGTGCACTTAAGGTTGTCTTCTGGCTCTCTTAGATTTTCTTCATTTTTTAAAAAATTCTTTTTTCTTTTTTTCCCACCTGAGATATTTCAAAAAGACTGTCTTCAAAATCAGATGTTCCTTTTCTCTGCTTGCTCTAACCTGCTGCTTAACCTGATTTTTTTTTCCATTTCATTGAATGAATCTTTCCATTCCAGGAGTTCTGCTACATTCTTTTTTAAGGCATTAATCTTTGTAAATTTCTTTCTTCGTATCCTGGATAGTTTTTCCTCATTTCACTGTGTTGTCTGAGTGTTCTTGCATCTCACTGAGTTTCCTTAAGATAGTTGCTCAGATTCCTTTTCTGCCATTTCAAGGGTTTCCTGCTCTATGGGGTCTGGTACTTGAGAATTATTGTGTTCCTTTAGTGGTGTCATGTTTTCTTGTTTTTCCAAATTTCTAGTATATCAATGTTAGTCTGGTCATCTGGTAGAGCAGTTGCTTATTCTATTACTCTGGAGTGGACTTTGAGGAGAGAGACTTCCTCCTGTTGATATGTTTTATATGGTAGGGTGGTTAGTATTGGTTCTGGGTAGATGTGGGATTGTATTCTCCATGTTGGTACTTTGTATTCAGTGTCAGAGTTGCGTGTGAGTGCCTCCATGGCCTAGGCATTGGGGCACTTAGTGATTCCTTGCTGATGTTAGTGACATTGTGTTGGTTCCTCAGGGACATGGATGAGCTCTCAAGATCTTGGGAGAAGCACCTGGGTTCCCTGTCACTCTTTGGCTGGGGATGGGTGTCTCTGGTGGGGGGGTGTTGTTGGCATCCCAGGAAGTGTCCCAAGACCCTGATGGGTGCACTGGAGAATACTGGAGATCCTTAGTTTGACCATGTGACCCTGGATGGGGTTTTTCTTTTATCTTCCTAAAGGCAGAAGCTCCTCCTGGGTCCTGGCTTCCCCCAGATGGTGGATGGGGTCATAGTGATTGGGAACTTTCTTTCTTATTTGATTTGGGTATCCTGGGTTTCTGCACTCTTTGGGAGTTCTGCATGTGTTTCTCCCTGAATCAAGGCAGTCACGTGGGCTTCACACATACATCCCAACCCCAGGTGTGCTACTGCATGTAGCAGTATAATTTCTCCTGTGGATTGGGACACTGGGACACAGGTCTGTGCTCATTCACCTCTTTTCCCAGGCTCTGCTGGTGACTGTTCTTGTGTCAATGCAATCCAGTGGTAGGCCAACTACACTGTGTCCATAGCTTCTGCTTTGGTGGCAAGCTGCCCTTGCAATTGTGGTGGCTGTGGCAGTAGCTATGGTGGACCACCCGCATGGAAGCAGTGTCTGTGGCAGTGGCAGGGGCTGCCTGCAGCTCTTGAGGTCCCACATGCTCTTGCTATCTGTTAGGTGGGGCTGCCCACAGCAGCTCCTGAAGTCCCCTAGCATGCTCTTCCCATCTGGACAAGGCAGCCAATCTGCTCCCTCTGGGCACTGTTTGGGGACTCAGCTTCAGGTGGGCATGCTCTGGTGGCTGGAACTGCAGTGATAGAAAACTTCCCTTCTCCATCCTGGGAACTAACAGCACATTACAGACAGCTGTGCACTTCCTACAGCAATGGACTGCATGCTTCCTCTCCCCTTCCTCCCAGTGCGTGGGTGCCCAGAGTAGCTGGCCTTCTTTTTCCTCCTGTCCTCTCCTCACCTCTATTTCCACCCCTTGAAATTAATCCTCGATTATATGCTCTTTACAAGATATTTACCTAAAACAAACTGATGCAAAATTGTGACAGGATAGGGTTAGGCCTGTGAACCAAGCTGATTTCATTTTTCCTGCAGAGGATATTTTGTTACAAGCTATACTTTTCCACTCCTCAGTCATGAGAATCCTAGGGTGCATGACTACCCCATGGCCCTGAGAAAAGTGACTGAAAGAAACCAGTTGGACATAACTGCCCTGATAAACTGAGATAAGAGAGGAACAGATATTTACTGAGTTGCGAACCCCTTCCCCAATGATTGTTAAAATATAACTGTTACCTTTGTTTGAAATTCATCATTACATACCCACTCTTTCTTTTCCCATGATTGTGAAGATTATGTTACAGATTAACCTTAAGACTCCTTCAGGAGTTACATGCAAGATGCTCCTGGGACTGACCTCCCTCAGGACCACTGTAAAAATACCAGAAATCATTAAATTATTGCATTTTTTTGTGTGGCATAAATTATAATCTGGTTTTGTATATGCTGCAGTGGTCCTGGTAAAGAAATTCATTTTCTGCTTGCTGAGGCCAAAGTTACACACACACACACACACACACACATATATTTAACCTTATGCATTATATTTTTTAGTTCCTTTTAATATTTGCTTCCCCCTTCCATGTCCCCTTGTCTAATTGATCCATGAAGAAATAAAAGAGAACTTTTGTACACTACTGGTGGAAATGTAAGTTAATACAGTCACTATGGAAAACAGACTGGAGGTTACACAAAAAATTAAAAATAGAAGTATGATATGATTCAGCAATCCCACCTCTGGGTATACATATCCAAAAGAATTGAAATCAGCATCTCAAAGGGATATTTGCACCCCCACATTCACTGCAGCATTATTCACAATAGCCAAGATATGAAAACAACCCAAATGCCCATCCACAGATGAATGGATAAAGAAAATGTGATATATACACACAATGGAATATTATTCAGCCATGAAAAAGAAGGAAATACTCCACTTGGAACACGGATGAACCTAGAGAACATTATACTAAGTGAAAAAGGCCAGTCATAAAAGGACAAATACTGCATTATTCCATGTATATGAAGTATGTAAAATAGTCAAACTCACAGAAGCAGAGAATAAAATGGAAACTGCTCAGGGCTGGTGGGAGGAGGAAATGGTTGGTTGTTCAAGTTTCAGGTTCACAAGATGAATAAGTTCTAGTGATCTGCTGCACCTATTGTGCTCTTTAAAATATCTTAAGGAGATAGATCTCGGGTTCAGCGTTCTTACCACAAAAACCAAAAAGCAAAACAAAAACGAACAAACAAAACCTCACAAAAGAACACAGGAAAAATTTTGCAGGTGATGGACATGTTTAGCACCTTGATTGTGGTAATGATATCAAGGGTGTATATGTCCAAACTCATCAAAATGTATACATTAAATATGTGTCATTTAAAAAACTGTGAACACTGAAACAGTTCATATTCCCTTTCCTCTAAATTATCCTTCATAAAAAATGAGAAATTATATGAAAAAGAAAGATAGAAATGAGTGATGAGTCCTGTGCATATAAATTACTTATAAAAAGGGAGAGCATGAATAAAAATCAAAAGACAATAACAAACACAAAGCAGAAGACAAATTTGTCCTCAAAGGAGAAGAAAGTTTTTTTTTTTTTTTTTTTTGTCTTTTTTACTGACCGGTAACGGGATCGCAACCCTCGGTGTCGCGCCTGTACCGGGGACCGGCAACGGGATCGCAACCCTTGGTGTTGTGCCCGCACCGCGCTCAGCCAGTGAGCGGGAACATGGGATCCGAACCCTCAGTGGGAGCGCCACCGCACTCCCAAGCGGCGCACTCTCCAGTGCGCCACCGGGCCGGCCCGAGAAGAAAGTTTTAAAAGCATCAGTGGTTTGAAGGGAATTGAAGAAACATGGCCTCGTTGACACAAGAGTTACAAGAAGAGAGACATCAGATAAGAGAGACAGGATATGCCCACAAAAGGCAATAAAAAAGCAAGTGGGCAGAGTTAAGAAAGAAAATGGGAGAGAACAATGAAACATTATGTAAATCAAAACCACCTTTTTTTTTTTTTTTTTTTTTGTTTTTTGTTTTTTTTCCG
>NW_007732894.1:35927-38923 GCF_000696425.1 Galeopterus variegatus | reverse complement strand
AGTTAAGAAAAAAAAGGGGAGAAAACAATGAAACATTATGTAAAACAAAACCCCCTTTTTTTTTTTTTTTTTTTTTGTTTTTTTTACTGACCGGTAACGGGATCGCAACCCCCGGTGTCGCGCCTGTACCGGGGACCGGCAACGGGATCGCAACCCTTGGTGTTGTGTCCGCACCGCGCTCAGCCAGTGAGCGGGAACATGGGATCCGAACCCTCAGTGGGAGCGCCGCCGCGCTTCCCAAGCGGCGCACTATCCAGTGCGCCACCGGGCCGGCCCCAAAACCACCTTTTAAGGAACAAAGTTGCATAAGAATGTGAAGCTCAGAACAGTATAAGATTGAAAAGACTAAAAATCGCCAGCACTAAAATTTGCTCAAGTCTCAATACTTAAAGACCACATGATGCTCTAGCCAAAATGTAAACAGAATGACCCCACACGGACCCAGACCCCATCACGTTTCTGGACCACAAGGATGATGGAAGAATTTTATAAACATCCAGTGTAAAACGGTAAGTCATGTTTAAGAAATGGAAAGATTGAGTTGACCTCAGACTGAGTGACAGAAGAGCCCCAATGGCAGAGGACACTAGAACAATAAAAAGTTAGGAGGAACACAAAGTGTGACCCTAGTATTTAAAACTGAGCAGAGTTGTCCTTCAATACACTGTCCTTCTCAGGAATGCAAGAATTTAAGAAGTAGAGATCACACAAATCTTTCTTTAAAAAAAAAAAAAAAAAAAAATCACAGGAAGACAAAATCTAACCAAACCAAAACATGATCCAAAATGAAGAACAGAAATATAAAGACAGTGGAAGGGAAGAATGGTTATGCAAATTTAATAAATCAAATTTAGAACTAAAGCTAAACTGCTGTGGTAATTATGATCACCAAACATAATCATAAATGATGCTACCCTGACGTTATAGGAAAAAGACAGATATTCAGATAAGGAGAACGGAAAATGAGAAGAGCAGGTTCTACAGAGATGCCTCTGCTGTTCACTCCTGCCAAGGCAGGAAACTCCACCGTTCCTCCCAGGAACTGCGTTATATTTTCTTCACAGAAGACGCCATTTATTAGGCTTTACCTGTTTATTTACTTATTACTGACTCTCCACGCTTAAAGCTAAGTTCCGCGACACAGAGGAACTTGTCTGCCTTGTTCATCATTGTCTCTCCATAGTCTACAGAGCACTTAGTAGGTGTTCAATAAATATCATAAAATGAATTGATAAACACAATTGAAAAACAGGCAAAGGACATGAACACACAATACACAGAAACAAAGAAAATCCGAATAGTGTTAGACAGTATAAAAAGAGGTTCAATCTCACTTGTGAGTAAACGGATGCACACTTCAAGATTGTTAGACCGCTCTGCAGTTGTCAAAGATTGGCAAAGATGAAGAACTTCGAGAACGTACAATGGTGGCCAGAGCATGGGGAAAGAGCTGCTCTCATGAACCGGGGCACAAACAGCTATTATTTCTTTCAACATGTGGCAATAATTAAAATAAACACGTTTTGGTTCAGCAACTTCATTTCTAGGACTGTTTTACAGCAAGCCTTATATGGTTGTATATTTTACATGGAACACTTGCAAGTTCAAAAGCATATACGTACAAGGATGTATTTCACAGCATTACTTGAGATAGCAAAGACTAGAAATAAGATAAATATTGTAGGTACAAAAATTAGAGTCATAATAACCATGTTGAGAAGGGTATAAAAAAACTCTCGATTAGTGTTAATGTAAATATAAATTACATAAACTGTTACAAGAGCTAGAGCTATCAAATATTGAGGAGTATCTACTTTTCAAGACAGCAATTCCACTTCAAGAAATTTATCTTATAAAATATTTGCACAAGTATGTTCATTATACCGATGTAATGGAGAAAACTTGGAAACTAATTAAATCTTATTTATTATGTTCATGATGTTTTTGTACAGCAGGTTTTAATTTTAATGTAATCAAATCTATTAATCTTTTTCGCTATAATTTGCTTTTTATGCCTTGTTTAAGAAATTCTTCCATACTCTGAAATTATTAAAATAGTCTAAGTTTTCTTCTTAGAGTTTTAAAGTTTTGCTTTAAAATTTCGAGTCTTTAAACTGCTTGGAGTTTATTCCTAGGCATTAAGTAAGGTGAGGTTCTAGTTTCGTTCTTTCCGACCTGGAAGAACAATAGTCCTCAGCTTCAAGTATTAATTAAAATCTGTCCTTTCCTCACTAATTTGTAATCCTACCTTTTGTGCACATCCAGTTTCTATTAATGTGTAATTCTGTTCATCAGTTTTTCTACTCTATTCTCATGTCTATTTATCTATCCTGTGCCAATACCTCTTGCTTTAATAACTCAAAAATTTTTAAAGATAGTTTTTGCTTTTGTTTTGGGCAGCTGGCTGGTACGGGGATCTGAACCCTTGACTTGAGCTGATCAGCCAGCCCCCAACATTGTTAAAATCATTATTCCTAGGTTGACATTTATTTTTCCCTCAATACCTTTAAGATATTCTTATTTCATTGTATTCTATTATCTATTATTGCTGAAGGGAGGTCTACTATCAGGTTAATTGTCATTCCCTTGTAGAATCAGCCTTTTCTTTCTAGTAATTTGTAGAATTTTCTCCATGTCCTACTCCTCCGTCATCCCCATCCAGTTGATATTCTCAGTTTCACTATGCATCATCCAGGTGTGGATTAATTTTTAAAATTTGTCTTCTTTTTTTTAATGATTCTTTTCTTTGAAAATCTATTCTTTCTTCAATTCAGCAAAATGATTAGCAGTGATCTCTTCACATATTACAGGTACTTTTCTGAAAACGTTCTCTAGTATTTTCTTTTGATACACTTATTAAACATATATCGGGTCCTCTAAATTTCTCTTCCATATCTCTTACCTGCTGTTTCACATTTTTTTTTTTTTTTTTTTTTTTTTTTTTTTTTTTTTTTTTTTTGTCTTGGGTCCCAACCCCCCTTTCTCCCCCCCCCCCC
>NW_007732894.1:29659-35563 GCF_000696425.1 Galeopterus variegatus | reverse complement strand
GCAACCCTCGGTGTTGCTCCCGCGCCTCGCTCAGCCAGTGAGCAGGAACCGGTCTGTATGTGGGATCCGAACCCTCGGGCGGGAGCGCCACCGCACTTCCCAAGCGGCGCACTATCCAGTGCGCCACCAGGCCGGCCCTCACATTTTTAATCTCTGCTTCTCTTCTGCTTTCTGGGTGCATTCTTCAGTATTATGTTCCAATTACTGTGTTTTATCTTCGTTTTACCCAGCATAGAGTTTATCCTATTCATTGATTTCTTTAAATAGACCTTATTAAAAGGTCTATTATAGAGCAGTTTTAGGTTCACAGCAAAATTTACAGGAAGGTACTGGGACTTCCATGTACCCCTGTCCCCCACACATGCACAGCCTTCTCCACTAACAGCATCCCCCACCAGAGTGGCACATTTGTTACAATCTATGAACCTGCATTGACACATCATTATCACTCAAAGTCCACAGTTCACATTAGGGTTCATTCTTGGCGTTGTACATTCCACAGGTTTGGAAAAATGTATAATGATTTGTACCCACCATTGAAGTATCATAACCACACAGTGATTTTTAAAATTTAATGACAATATTTTAATTTCCAGATTTCTAATTGGTTCTGCTTCATATTCACTGTTTCTTTTTTGTGTGTGTGTGTGTGTGTTAGTAAAACTTTATTTACAAACATGGATGGCTGGATTTGAACATGTTGTTGACTTCTAGTTTTTTTTTTTCTTTTTTCTTTTTTTTTCATTAAATTTTTATTTTGTCAATATACGATGTATATGATTATTATGGCCCATCACCGACACCTCCCTCCCTCCTCCCTCTCTCCCCTCCCCCCCCAAGAATGTCCTTTCCGTTTGCTTGTTGTAACAACTTCAAAAAAGTATAGTTGTTATATCTTCATATTCACTGTTTCTTATTTTATTTATGCCTCTTTTTTATGTTGTCTTTTCATTTATATAGATGTTAGTTTTACTTTTTTTTTTTTCAAGAAACCAAATTTGCTTATTTCAAACAATTCTTCAGATTGCTACATTATTTAGATTTATCTCAAAGGATTTAACCTTTGCTTTTGAAATTTATTTGCTATTTTTCTTACTGCTATATTTCTTTATTACCTTCAGCTTGCAAGATCATTTTGATTAAAGCTCTATCTCTCTCTCCCTTCCTTTTATGCCCTCCCTCCTCTCTCTCTTTTTTTTGTACTTTTTTATTGAAACATAATTGATTGTACATATCTGTGGAGTACAGCATTGAATATCAATACCTGTGCTCATTATGTGCTCAAATCAGGATAATAACTATATTCAACATTACACATGTAATCATTTTTTATGGCCCTTTACCAATTTATCTCTATGCCCCCTCCCGTTCCCCTTCCTTCCTCTGGTGTCCTCAGTTCTGTTTTCTCCTTTTGAAAGTTCAACGAATCATTGTGACTGTTTTATCTTTCCTTCTTACATTTTAAATATATTTGTTTATTTTTTAATTACCATCTATGAATGAGGACATGTGGTATTTCTCTTTCTGTGCCTGGTTTATTTCACTTAATATAATTTTCTCTAAGTTCATCCATGTTGCTGCAAACAGCAGTATTTCATTCTTTTTATGGCTGAGTAGTGTTCCATTGTGTATATATACCACATTTTTCTTACCCAATCGTCTGTCGATGGACATGTAGGTTGGTTCCAACTCTTGGCTACTGTAAATAGAGCTGCGGTACAACATGGGAGTGCAGGTACTCCTTTGACTTGATGATTTCCATGTCTATGGGGATATATCAGCAATGGGATTGCTGGATGGCATGGCAGTACTATCCGTAGTTGTTTGGGGAACCTCTCTACTGTTTTCCATAATGGTGGTGCTAATTTACAGTCCCACCAACAATGCAGGTGGGTTCCCCTTTCTCTACAACCTTGTCAGCCTTTGTTGTTCTCTGTCTTTTTGATAATGGCCAATTTAATGGGGGTGAGATGATATCTCAGTGTGGTTTTGATTTGCATTTCTCTGATGCTGAGTGATGTTGAGCATTTGTTCACGAGTCTGTTGGCCATGTGTATGTCTTCCTTTGAGAAATGCCTCTTCAGCTCCATTTGCCTCCATCCAGTCTCTTAGGAGCTCAGTCCAGAACTACCAGGTCGTTTTCTGGGAAGTGGTTTGGAACCCGTCCCCATGGCGCTATTGGCGGTGCTGCAGGGGATGAGTCTGTGTCCTCCCACTGCCTTGCCATGCTGCTTCAGTCACACTCCAAGCCCAGGCAGGGGTGGGTGGCACCTTTGTGATCACCTTTCATGAATACAGGAGACCATGTGTGGCCATCGTTTCAATCAGGAGCTAGTTCTGCACTCCTGACTCTGGGAGTCTTTTTATGATCTTGATACTGTAAGGGCAGAATCCTGGGCCACTTTTGGCTTCTTTAAAACTCAAAGGTTCTGAAGCCCACAAATTCATCCCAGATTAGCTTTTGAGTTTCTGACTTACTTCAGAGCCATAAGCTGGTAATTTTTGTGCTTGGGTCAGTCTTTTAATTTTCTATTTCTTAATAGTATCTTTCAATGCTAAGCTTAGAGCAGAGTGCATAGCTCAGAGTATAAGTTTACAAAGCTTTCTCAATGAGAAGTGTCCTAACATAAGATTTTAACTCTGTGAATACTAAGAGATGTGATATCTACCATTCCTATGAATTTAAATAATTCAAGTAAGCTGAGTTCAACAGATTGAACCTTGTCCCATTAGCCAGAAAAGCTCAAAAGGTTTTCTCTCATTATATAATGGTGATACTTTTTAGCTCTAAGACCAATTATGTTCCTACTGAATCAAAGGGTTTTCAAGATTAGAAAAGTGTGCTTCAAATTTATAAATGTTGAGGTTCTTTTAAGGAAATCTTTGTTCATCATATAATTTTTATGTGATAAGTGGTATTTCAGAAAAATTTAAGTAGCTGTAAAATAGATAATGAACTGTGCTGGTTTAGCCATGTCAGGGCAAATTTGGTACATTTTGTTACACCCAGCTAGTGAGTCCTTTTCACATCATTCTTCTTTTAAATATTGGATGAAAATGGTATTGTAGAAACATGCATAAAATTATTAGTTAAAAATATAAAAATACAGCTTCTATCTCCTTTATTAGTTGTGGCCATGATGTTCTTTGGTCAGTTAGAGTAGAAAGTTGACCATTAATGGACAAGTCTTCCTTATACAGGGATCCTATCACAGATCAGTTTTTTCAATGTCATCACCACTTTCCAGAACTACTTATGCTATTAATGCATTAATAAGCTAAATTAAAGTTGACCATTAATGGACAAGTCTTCCTTATACAGGGATCCTATCACAGATCAGTTTTTTTCAATGCCATCACCACTTTCCAGAACTACTTATGCTATTAATGCATTAATAAGCTAAATTTGTTACCAGATAAGCTAGACTCTCCAAAATAAAAATAATAGTGGGAGAAATTCATGTTAACTTTTGAATCATCCACAGACATTGCAATCCCAAGAGTTGGAATGATTTCTGATTTTGCCCAAGTTTTGTAAATGCATTCTTGAATTGACATTGTGGTAAGTAAAAAACACCAAAAAATGCAGCAATGCTTAAAAGAATGAACAAAATTTTTAAACAGAAAGAAAACACATTATTAGTTACTTGGGCAAAAATGTGAAACAAAGATTGCTCCTTTCTTGCAGCATTGTGAAAGAAAAAGTCTGAACTTTGTTAAAGAAAATAAATCAAGAGAATTCTGTCTTTAGAAATTGATGATGAAGATGCTGGTTGAAGACTGTAGATTGGGTTTTTATTTCTCCACCTTCCAAAAATAAAAAATGACAGAAGAGGATTTTATTTATGACAAAAGGTATAATAAACCTGCATAATGAGAGCAGGTGAGGAGAACATTAGGACAAAATTTTGGAAAATGGAAAGCAGAAGGAGAAATTGTGATTGACAAATTAGACCCGACAAATTTAATGCCAAGTTGGCAGGAGGAAAAGTGGAGGCTTAACCTGATGTGCATCACAGAATCCCCGAAATCTCAGGATTTAGAGACACTGGATTCCTTTGAAGTGTGAGTGGTGTCCAAAACCTGGAGGAAAGTTTCAAAGTCTGTTTAAGGAGCCTTCAGAACCTGCTATGTCTCAGCAGAAATTTTGAGATTTATTCTCTAGAAAGAGCATATTGAGGGGGAGAAGAGGGGGTACCAGCTGAGCTGGAGTCTTATGCAAAATCTATTCCTCAATGTTGAGACCTCCAGATTTGTTCCTCAACTGGGCTCTCAGAACACTGGAAGTTCAATTTATACTTTCGGGTAGGATATTGGAAGATTTTTCTCCAGAAAATCTGACCAGGGTGGCCAAGAGAAAACAGAACCTAAAAACTAAAAAACAGCAGCAAAATAAAACCGAGAGTGACATGAATGAAAATCTGAGTTCCGCAATGAAAATCTTAGCCGGGTCACACTACAGTGAAGCAAACACATCCTATTCATACAATAAAGCTGCACAACACTTTTAAAAAGAATCTATCTTATCACTGAGCTTCTAGGGCAAGACTATTATAAGAATGTTTGAAACAAAAACAAATAAGTAGAAAAAAAGCAAATTAAAGGAATTAGATATTATCTAGGGGAATGAAAACTTTAAAACAGTTACTATTATCTTCCAAGAGATAATAAATGGCATTGCATCCTTGAAACAAGTACAGGATTCCATAGATAGATAAATGATAGATTGATTGATTGATTGATAGACAGACATTCTAAAAATAAAGAGCTCTTCGACATTTAAAAGAACACAATGGAATACCACGCTGCCATAAAAAAGAATGAAATGCTGCCATTCGCAGTAGCATGGATGAACTTAGAGAAAATTATGTTAAGTGAAATAAGCCACACACAGAAAGAGAAATACTGCATGTCCTCACTCATAAGTGGGAGCTTAGAGAAAATTATGTTAAGTGAAATAAGCCACACACAGAAAGAGAAATACTGCATGTCCTCAGTCATAAGTGGGAGCTAAAAGAAATACTGCATGTCCTCACTCATAAGTGGGAGGTAAAAAAAAAAAACAAATAAAAAAGAAAGAAAGATACAAAAGCATAATAATATGTTGAACTTTCAAAAGAAGAGAACAGAACTGAGCCCATCAGAGGTGGGAAAGGGGGAGAGAGAGGGGATAAGTCAGGATTCGGTAAGGGGCCATGAGAACCAATTACCTTGTATAATGCTGAAGATACTAATTATCCTAATTTGAGCATCACATATTGCACACAGGTATTGATATATAACTCTGTACAAATATGTACAATCAACTATGTTCCAATAAAAAATAAATAAATAAAAAAGGACAGCAGAAAAAAAAACCTCACTAAAGGATTTGGAAATAAATTCGAAAAAATATACCAGCAAGGAGAAAAAAGGCAGAGATGGAAAACAGAGAAAGCATGAAAATATAAGACAATGAGAGGATTACTAGAGAAGGTCTCAGCATATGAAAAATAGGAGTTACGGAAAGAGAGATTAGATAAACAAAATGGAAGATGTGATCAAAAGAATGTTTTTTTAAAAAGGCCTAGAATGGAAGTATGTGAATTTCCAGACTGACGGGACACACTGAGTATCCAGAACAATGGTTAAAAATAGGCCCACATTAAGGCGTGTCACTGTGAAAAATCAATATAATGGGGACAAAAGGAAGATCTAAAAACACGGGGGAGTAAATATGGTTCCTGATTTGAGGACTCATCAGATCCTCTTCAGATCCATCCGTCAGGTCCTCCGAGGCTTCATCTAGGTCCCATCAAAGACAGATTGTTTTTTCCACATGGAAAACTGGAGCCAGATTATAGTTTTCAGACGTTTTTCTACTTATCACTAAAAGGGGTTTTACTTATAAGAAAACTGGTGCAA
>NW_007732894.1:23121-28737 GCF_000696425.1 Galeopterus variegatus | reverse complement strand
CTAATTTTACACTGATAATTCTTGGATCACATTTTTTTCTCTCTCAAAACTCTAAGGACCTTACTTCTCTGTTCTAGAATTAAGTGTTGTTGACAGTTATCTGACTATAACTTGGGTACACATGAGTCCTCAAAATTTTTAAAATTTGTTTATTGATTAAAGTAGAAATTTGTCTGTGTTGGATTCTTTTTGCAGCCAATTGCCCTCTCTACAATCTTCCCCCAAAGAAGTTTGTTTTTCTTCTTCCCTCATGAATTTGATTTCACTGACCTGGAAAGAAGAAACAAAATACTGAACATCAAACTAAAACACACATGCATATTCACTGTGACAGATGGTGACACAACTAAAGTCAATTATTACTCCTGCTTGTGGGCATGGCTAAGAAGATTGATGTATGACCAACAGTTCTTTTGAAATTTGTCATGAAAACACACACAGACACAACACACACACACACATACACAACACACACACACACATTCTAGCTGCAGACATTCTTAATTAACCTATGTGGGACAGCAAGGTATACATGAATCCACAAAGGATGTTTTCTGAAAAGTGAACTTCATGATATGATATTGTAAAAGTTTGATAGGAAAGAGCTCAGAATTATTTGTTCCACACTGCTCACCTCCGGTCAGCTGCATATTTTAGAAAATTGTACCTGTTCTCCCACCAGGGAAACTGAAGGGAGGCAGCTCTTCTCTCTCTCTCTGCATATTTTGGAAGCTGGAGTATAGTCAAGTTGAGACAGGATAGGGACAGGACTTGGCTCCTTGACTCAGCCATTCACCTCTATTTTTAAAGAATCCAGCACACCCAGCTAAGCTATTTTCACAAACTAAGATAAGCAACTCTTGTTTAACCTAAACTGCTCCAAGGCATTTAGCCCAACTCTGTCATGTGCGCAAAGCCTCAAGGTGAATGCTACAAAGACCCTTCTGGAGTGGCAGTCAAGAGTAACACTACCATCTTGGACCTATGAGCAGATGCAAAGACCAAAGCCCTCTAACTGAGCATGCACCCATGCTGCAATCAGGAGGAACAGAATGGCCCACCTCCAGAGGTGCGGAATGATGATGCCCTGTAAAGAACCCTGAACAGCTCCCTCAGGGGAGCCAGCTTCCCTACAGCTATCACTCTTATGCATAAGCTCTCTTCTCTTTAAATAAACCATTGCTTGCTTTACTGCTGGGTACATTGTTCACTTATACAACTTTGAGACCCAAGAACCTGCTCCAGTGACAAAATGACTGAAGGGTGACAGATATTCTTGAAGGAGCAACACAAAATCAGAGGGTCAGCTAGGGATTATTTCCAGTGGCTGCAGCTGAGTGAACAGTCTGGTGGCATCAGCAAAACCACTAGCCAATCTTACAGCAGGAATTTGACCTGTCTCCTCCCTTCAGTCCTGCCCAAGCCTGGTTCTCCAGCCTTTCTATCCATTTGTATAGATTGCCTTTGAACTAAAATTTCAAATTCAGTTTCAGTGGTTTGTAACCAAAGAATTGCAATCAGTTCTGAGTAAGTTCCTGACTTTATGGCTATCAACCAAACTTCTTCCAGGGATATTGGAAGAGTCTCAGCACATTTGTTCATGATGAAGATGTGTAGGACTTCCTTTTTCCCTCAGGTAGCAAAACCAGATGTCTCACGAACAACCCACATGCTCCATCTGTGTAGAGTATGGAGTTGTTATTTTCAGTGATAGTGATTTGGCAAAAAAAACTTTTTACCATTTCCAAAACATTGGCAATCTTTGTCATTTCAAACGGAGCTCACCAAATGAGAATGTTTCTTTGATGGCATTAGCATGTAAATAGTGAACATAAAAAAGGAGGTGATTACATAAAAAGGTGTTTGTAGTTTCAACAGGTTGCAAACAGAAAGGGAATAAGGAGACTGTCAATTGCTGGATGACTTGCTTTAAAATGTAAAAGCAGCACCAGCTATTCCAGAACATTTCATCACACATTCTCTGCTCTATTCCACAAACCAGCTGGATGATTTGCAACACATGGCTTCACTGAATGAAGCCTCTACAATAGGGTGGAGCTTCTTGCATTTGGCAACTTTATTAGATGTGTCAAGAAAAGTCTTGTGTGAAATAATAAATTCAACATGTAGGAAGGTCTCAGCTTTTTTGAGTTAAGATTTCCTCTCTCCACCACCTCCCCACCTAAAATATCTTGTTTAGATGCATTTTTAGCATGGGCAGATAAGAAGTGCTTTACCAGTTTGCTGGATTCACACTTTAATTGACAGGACTTTTCTGCCCAGAGAACACTACGGTTTTTGTGTTGTGTTCCGTCATCACATCTCATCAACATGTTTAGTGGAGTCATCATCCATCCTTTGCTTTGACATTTCACCTTAAATTGGGTCTGTAAAAATAAATAATAAATAATTCATCTTAAAATAACAGATTCAATTGGTATTTTAAAACTCACTTTTTTTTGTATTTTTAATTTGCTTATCTGCATAGAAACGAGTATGAATTTTTATGTCAACTAAGTAGAGTGTAGAATACTTAAGAAATTTATACAAGTAAGAGGCAGCAGATTTTACAANACAAAAGGAAGATCTAAAAACACGGGGGAGTAAATATGGTTCCTGATTTGAGGACTCATCAGATCCTCTTCAGATCCATCCGTCAGGTCCTCCGAGGCTTCATCTAGGTCCCATCAAAGACAGATTGTTTTTTCCACATGGAAAACTGGAGCCAGATTATAGTTTTCAGAAGTTTTTCTACTTATCACTAAAAGGGGTTTTACTTATAAGAAAACTGGTGCAAAAGACACAGTGGAGGTCAGACTAGTCTTCACTTCAATGTCCACAGTTGGCTTTGCTATTAGTTCCATGGGTGAGATCTATCTGATGTGGCCAGAGCAAGCAGCAGGGTCCACCTGTGCCCTATCCTCTGGCCAGTCCTCCCTTGGAATGCAAGGCTTCCCCTATACTGCCTATCAGACATTGATCTCCTAGCCCTACTGTTCCAGCTGGCCCCTCATCCTCCCCCATCTGCTCCCATGCATCAGTGGTAGTTGAGGTGGCTCCTCAAAGTCCACAGTTTCTCAGAGATGCCTATTCCTCACAACCTCTCACCCTAACCCTCCCATCACACACTCACCACTTTCCCTCTCTTAATATCTCCTCTCCCACCTCACTTGCCCACTATCTGTTCATTAATAACACAATCATTAGAGTTCCTTCATTTTACAACCTAATTTTACACTGATAATTCTTGGATCACATTTTTTTCTCTCTCAAAACTCTAAGGACCTTACTTCTCTGTTCTAGAATTAAGTGTTGTTGACATGACAAAATGACTGAAGGGTGACAGATATTCTTGAAGGAGCAACACAAAATCAGAGGGTCAGCTAGGGATTATTTCCAGTGGCTGCAGCTGAGTGAACAGTCTGGTGGCATCAGCAAAACCACTAGCCAATCTTACAGCAGGAATTTGACCTGTCTCCTCCCTTCAGTCCTGCCCAAGCCTGGTTCTCCAGCCTTTCTATCCATTTGTATAGATTGCCTTTGAACTAAAATTTCAAATTCAGTTTCAGTGGTTTGTAACCAAAGAATTGCAATCAGTTCTGAGTAAGTTCCTGACTTTATGGCTATCAACCAAACTTCTTCCAGGGATATTGGAAGAGTCTCAGCACATTTGTTCATGATGAAGATGTGTAGGACTTCCTTTTTCCCTCAGGTAGCAAAACCAGATGTCTCACGAACAACCCACATGCTCCATCTGTGTAGAGTATGGAGTTGTTATTTTCAGTGATAGTGATTTGGCAAAAAAAACTTTTTACCATTTCCAAAACATTGGCAATCTTTGTCATTTCAAACGGAGCTCACCAAATGAGAATGTTTCTTTGATGGCATTAGCATGTAAATAGTGAACATAAAAAAGGAGGTGATTACATAAAAAGGTGTTTGTAGTTTCAACAGGTTGCAAACAGAAAGGGAATAAGGAGACTGTCAATTGCTGGATGACTTGCTTTAAAATGTAAAAGCAGCACCAGCTATTCCAGAACATTTCATCACACATTCTCTGCTCTATTCCACAAACCAGCTGGATGATTTGCAACACATGGCTTCACTGAATGAAGCCTCTACAATAGGGTGGAGCTTCTTGCATTTGGCAACTTTATTAGATGTGTCAAGAAAAGTCTTGTGTGAAATAATAAATTCAACATGTAGGAAGGTCTCAGCTTTTTTGAGTTAAGATTTCCTCTCTCCACCACCTCCCCACCTAAAATATCTTGTTTAGATGCATTTTTAGCATGGGCAGATAAGAAGTGCTTTACCAGTTTGCTGGATTCACACTTTAATTGACAGGACTTTTCTGCCCAGAGAACACTACGGTTTTTGTGTTGTGTTCCGTCATCACATCTCATCAACATGTTTAGTGGAGTCATCATCCATCCTTTGCTTTGACATTTCACCTTAAATTGGGTCTGTAAAAATAAATAATAAATAATTCATCTTAAAATAACAGATTCAATTGGTATTTTAAAACTCACTTTTTTTTGTATTTTTAATTTGCTTATCTGCATAGAAACGAGTATGAATTTTTATGTCAACTAAGTAGAGTGTAGAATACTTAAGAAATTTATACAAGTAAGAGGCAGCAGATTTTACAATTTTTCCAAAATTTTAATTTGTTTAAGGACTTTAGTTTTTATGTGGACATACAGATTACAACAGCCATTCAGAATCTGTGTTATTCCTGAAATTCAGCTACAGTCGAATAGAGTTGCTTGGTTTTTGTTTTGATTTGTTGTTGCTGTTGTTTTGCCTTTGTAAAATTGTGGTTTTTATTTCTAATGGATTTCACAGTTTTCCTGTGAAACTATTTTTTAAATGAATGGCATTTTCAAAGAATAGTAATATATGAATATCTTTTGTGTCATTAATTGCAGGTGCATGCCATTACTTTGTGACCCAGAGAGTATAGAATAAGGGAATACAAAGAGAAAGAAAATTTGAAAACGATCTTCACTACTCAGATGACGTATCACACTGGGCATGGCCTATACCCATTGAGCAATCTGTTAGCAACTGTAAATTAAGTTAAATAATGCATTTCACCATTTATTTCAACTATGAGCTGTTTAAACTTGCTTTGTCTACAACCCCATGGACCTAGTTCTGTATTTGTTAACAAATAATTACAAGTAGAAAAAGGTGAAAATCAGCCTTGATAGCTGAGTCTCCACACCATCCCACCATTTCATGGCCAAATGACCAGCAGACATAGAGTCTCTTGAGAACTGTCCAGCTGGTCACACAAGTGTCTGTAGAGGAAAGGACTGTGCTTGTGTTACCTAGCCAGCTGTAATCACTAGTGTCATTTTTGAAGTAGTGATGAGCATAGACAGTATTTCAAGGTATGTGCAACACGTGTAGTGAGATACAGAAACATTTATGATTTCTATAGTTGATGAAGTTCCCTGCATTCAAGAGAACAAGTCTTAAAGTGCTTGACTGAACTAAGGGTAGATAATTTGCATTTGCTAAAAGAAAAAGAAAACACATTCTTGGAACACTTTTTTTTTTTTTTTGTCTTTTTCATGACCAGTAAGGGGATCACAACCCTTGGTGTGGTGT
>NW_007732894.1:21142-22323 GCF_000696425.1 Galeopterus variegatus | reverse complement strand
GAACCTGCGGCGGGAGCGTCGCTGTGCTCCCAGCGCCGCACTCTCCCGAGTGCGCCACGGGGTCGGCCCATTCTTGGAACACTTTGAAACAAACAATTTTATCCCCAGGTAGCTTACCTGGAGGACATATTTAATTGTATGAATGAGGTAAGTCTTTTCATTCAAGGTTCCAAAGTCACCATTGTGGATCCAACTGAGACTTCAATAGACCATTCAGCTCTCCTAAACAATCAGCTAATTTTGTCAAATGGGAAGACAAAGAAATCCCATGAATATCAGACTGTTGTCTTACTTATTTGCTATAAAATATCTTCCTCGTTCAAAGCAACATTGTGTGAAACACCACGATGGTGATCAAGATATTCAGCAGATCTTTACACGTATTGATAGTAGACGTATCAGGTGCAGGGAAGGCATATCTGAATCCAGGATGCGCATCTATTCCAGTGAGGCAAATCACTGTCTCCTCCATGATAGAAGGGGTATAATATACTTGGCCTGCCACTAGGTGGTTGGTTGTTACTCCCAGGATATGGTGTGCCAGTCAGGATTGGTTGTTGGTGCTGGCCCTCAGCAATGGTGGTCGGGACAGCCTTGAAGAGGGGAATCCATGTTGTACATGTCATGTCTTCATGTGCTTCTGACCACTGGACCCTTTAGGACTTCACTGAATTGCAAAACCCTGGTGTTTCTTACATGTTTCCATTCTCAGCTATGCGTATTTTAACAAGGCATGTAGAATACCTGCAGATTCTTGCTCTCCAGGTTCTATCGTCATAATGTCCCTGTTATAGAGGACTAGTGAGATTTTCTATAAGATGGTGAGACCATCAAGGTTCCTAGAGTCTATCTTGTGACACAGAACTGAGAATTGTTATTACTGAGGCAAAAGAGTGAAAGTGAATTCCTGATGCTCTCGTGTAAGAATAAACTTCTTCTGGGTTCTCTACATGTTGGTATTGGAAAAAACAAAAACTGTAAAGCTTGTGAGTAGCTGCATACAGGCGATGAGGGCCATACTTGCTATTAGTGTTGATTAACCTTACCGTAATCTGTCATCTTCTAAGATGCTTTTATATTCTTCACAGGTCAGTTTGGTGAATTCTGATGAAGATGTGACGCAAACCACTGTTCCTGCATCTTTCAAGTCTTTGATGGTGACATTAACCTTGGCAATGCTG
>NW_007732894.1:5531-20664 GCF_000696425.1 Galeopterus variegatus | reverse complement strand
GCAAACCACTGTTCCTGCATCTTTCAAGTCTTTGATGGTGACATTAACCTTGGCAATGCTGCCCATTTGCATAGAAACTTTGGATTTACTACTTTGGAAGAAAAGAGAAGCTCCAAATGAGAGAACAGCTCTCATTTGGCTATTTCTATTATAATAGACCTTATTCAGTGGATCAGAGAACCAGGCACTTCTTCCCAGCCACACGCATAGGAACTGAGGAAGGATGGCATTGGAGTTCTGCTGGACTCCCCTGATGTAGACTCCAGCCAAAACTGCACTTTGCAGATTCCAAGGTGAACGTAGCAGATTGCAGTGTTATCTTGGGTTTCCAGGCTTGTCACACCAGTGTTCAACAATCTCCACAATATCTAGGTGTTTTCCTTTTTCATTGTACAGGTTCTCCAGTAAAAAGCCTCAGGTTTCTTTGGGGAAAGCTGGGAAGAAAAGTGGCCAGATGTATGTGTGATGCCATCAAGGCTCCAACTGCCCCTTTGTTCAAAGGGCTCTGAGTTTGTGATCTGATTCAAGTGTTGGAATTGGATGAGAGGCCGTGACTTTCTACTGGAGGCTCAAACTGGAACTTTTGTATACTAGTCCTAAACTTTTCTGTTACACAGACCAAATAGGACATCAGTGAAATATCCATCAATTTTGTGACTAGAGGATTTCTGATCCCTTAGCAAATAATTAAGATCCCTGTTGGCCCAGGCATGGGCATCCCACTGCGACCCTGCTGTCTGTTATTTGGGCCACATGCACCACATCTCTGACAGTTCAACACTGCTATTTGGCATCCAGAGAGACCATGTCAATGATAACATCTTCCATGCACATCCTTGGCCTAAAGAAAACCAGCCACAAACAGAGGTTTTTGGAGATGGTGATACTCTTTTCACAGATGCAGTTATCCCTGTCCTGGTGAGGAGCATGTCCTGGTGGGAACTTCAGCCACACACCCCCCACCTGACATCTGCAACCAGCTCAGCGATGACCAATGAGCCCCTGCTGGCAACAGCTCATGCTCCCAAGCCAGGGTGATCGGGAGCTTAGGGTCTCAGCCATGCCCCCCTGACATTTGCAACCAGCCCAGTGATGACCACTGAGCAGCCACAGGAAGCACCTCAGGCTCCCAAGCCAGGGTGGTGGGGGACCAAGTGCTTCAGCCACACCCCCCTGACATCTGTATCCAGCCCAGCAAAGACCAAGCCACTGCTGGAAGCCCCGTGGTCTCCCCTGCTGGAATAAGGAGCAAGCCATGGGCCTCAATCATAGCCTCCCTCCTCCTTCTTCTTCCCACCCTGTTTTCTTCCCCCTTTCCCTCTCTCTCTCCCCACAACTGTGCCACAACAACATCTTAGAATGAGGCACACAGCCGGGGGAAGCTGAACCCAGCCACAACAACTCAAGCTGCCACCACTGCCCCGGGGCCCCAGTGGGGCCTGAGGCATGGAGTGGGCGGAGGCCAAACCCAGCTGAAACCAGGTAAAGAGCACATCAAAAACACCATTTCCATGAGGGTAGCCCACCAAAGCCACTGAAATTGCCATGGCTGCCACAAATGTAGCTAGTCTCTGTAGTAGCAGTCACAGCCACCATGCAGATGGCACACCAGACTCAACTGCATTGACGTAAGGAGAGGCACCAGTGGAGACCAAAAAAAAAAAAAAAAAAAAAAAAAAAAAAAAAAAAAGAAGAAGAAGAAGAACAGGTCTTCTCTCTCCACAAAGCACACTTCAGGGTAATAGAAGCAGAATCTGACTTACAATAATAGGAGAGGACTTGATCACACCTGTCTCAGTACTGGACAGATCATCTAGGCAACAGACCAGCAGAGGGATAGTTAATCTATGAGATGGAGAGAACAAATCTATGGTTATTAGAGGGAGAAGGGAAAGAGGGGGGGAAGTAAAGAGATTGGATAAGGTGCATAAAGAATAAATATGATTTGTTACAATGAATATGCTAATAAAAAAAGAATATAGTGGGAATAGAAGCGGAGGGAGTAGAGAAATTGTGTGTTTACCACAATATTGTTTATATAATACTTCCGCATGATAGTTACAAACTATCTGCATTAAATATCTGATTTGAGAAGCCTTATTTAGATGATGAGTTGTAACAATGAATATGCTAGTAAAAAATAAATGAAAAATAAATAAATAAGTAAAATTAACCCTGAAAACATCTTATTGCTCATTTGTTATCCTTCACAGTACCCTGCTTGTCTCTGTATCATGGGCTTAAGACATTCTGCCTTGATTTTATAACTAATTTTTGCATTTGCCTTCTCCCCTCCTACCTGATGATGAGTTATCTACAGATGATGGCTGAGACACATTCTTTTCTGTTTGGTTCAAGTTATATTTATGAATCCCCTACTCTGTGCCAGGTGTTGTGCTGGGAGGTCAGAGTGCAAGGATGTGATCTCTGCCCTGAGGCACTTGCATTCCAGTGCATGAGACTTATATTCTTTGCAGTCCCCACAATAGTGCCTTTCATTGTTAGTACCTAATATGGCTTGGTTGAATTTAAATAAAAACTGGCTTCCTCCAAAGAAGAAAAACTAAAGAGGATGTAAATGACAGCAGATTGTTTTACAAAATAGCACCAGCCTCCAGATAAGAGATAATATTTATTCCTGGATGGCTGGAGTGGGGGTTGGGGGGTTGGCCATCAGGAGAGAAGAGACACAGCCACCCAGGTCACCCCTTGGCAGGTGTGTCTGAAGCCTAGGACATCACTGTCAGGCAAACATAAACATCCAGAGGTCTCCTGTGAAGTGAGTGTGTATCAGAGGCTTTTACAAGACAAACCTGAGTCTGAGGATCTATGCAATGAACGACTGAAGACTATGAATTCATCAGACCATGAAGCCCTGTACCAAGGCAGCCAGCAGGGGCTTGACCAGTGAATGAATCTGGGCATCTCAACTCCATCAGACTCGACCTTTCTCTTTGATGTCATCTCAGGATGAATGATTATGGCAGGCCATCTTTTGAGGTAATTATGAAAGATGGGTTTCATCATGTCTACTCAGAAGTCACAGGTGTGGGGTGGGGGTGGGCAGGTGAGGAATTCCTATTTGACCTTGCTTGGGACTTTGTTGTAAAAGCCTGGACATTATGAGTCCATAATGAAATCTGTTTCACCCAAGTTAGGGAAGATATTGTACTCCCAATTATTTGATGAGAGCTATTAATATTTTATTAATGACTCTAACCTAGACTAGCATCATCTCAAAACAGCTTAGAAGCATTCTTGAAATTGCTGCAAACTAAAAATGTAAGGTAGGCAATGGCCAACTTAGGACCAAATATTCTACATGTTTAAACCTTGAAGGGAGAGTCATGGAAAGAGAGGGGGGAGAAACGTGGGGGAGGAGGAGGTGGGGCAGAGGGAAATAGAGGACTGATGATTCCCTCTTGTAATCCCTTCTATTTAAGGAATCTCCTGTCCCTTCTCAGAAACCTGACACTAAAGATCACACCTTCTCTCCCTTGTACGTGCAATCTCTCTGTAACTGGATCCTTCGCACTGGCTGTTAAACATGCTTCTTCCCCAAAACTCATTCCATAGGGTCCTGACTCCACTCTGGATCCCACGTGGGATAAACTCCAGAGAGGGTGGAGGATTGGCTGCTGACGGAGAAGGGATGGGGTGGACAGCGGGTGGTGGAGGGGACATCTGCTTCGTTCTGAAAAGATTATTCATGTAATAACACCCTGTGGAGAACACAGAACTTGGGTGATGTGTTTTAAAAGTGCATTAATCACGACACACGCGAGGGAACGAGACCAAGGCAAAAGGTGATCTTCAGATGGGCTGATCCAGAAATGGCCTCAGTCATTGAACCTGAAACTTTTTGTGGTTGTGGTTGTTATTTTTAAACCAATCAATAATTAGGGGTCTCGATGAAAGAAATATTCTCTAAAAAAGAGGCAGGTGGATGAAATCATTGTTAAATCTCAAATTTGGTGGTTGTTATTTTTAAACCAATCAATAATTAGGGGTCTCAATGAAAGAAATATTCTCTAAAAAAGAGGCAGGTGGATGAAATCATTGTTAAATCTCAAATTTTTAAGGTTCTTGATGCTGTTTTCAGAAAGTTGATAAAAGTGGTTCTTTCACTGGGTCCTAAATCAGTGTTTACCTTTTCATCTTTGGGTGTTGGCCTGTGTCCTCAGTCTATGCCATCAAGGTGTCTGTAGGTCTTTGAGCTCGTTAATTTCCCCCTCTCACTTAAAATCCTATAGCTGATGCTTGGGAGGTATGTGGTGTCTGCCTCAGGAAAACCCAGAGCTTCTCCATGTTGGAGTGGACAGGACTGAAGCCATATTGGGACCTAAAAGACTTTAAAAGGACACAGTTTTTTTCTTGACATGCATTTCACTGAGTTCTCTCTTTTCCCATGGTTATTTGATATTTTGAACCTTGGTCACGGGGCAAGATGACATTATTATTAAATGAATGTAAAGTTATTTTCCGTTAAGCCTGGAGCTACAGACTTGCACATACTATCCAGACCCTGGGAAACCAAGGAAGACATCATCAATACAGCTGTGCTGATTCCACCCTCCAGCAAAACCCTGAGATAACAGCAAGGACGGGAGCAGAAACCAGATGGAGCCTTAGCAAGACCTTGCACCTGGCTCCTTGCATGGAGTTCCCATGGCTCACATCACCCTCCCTCCTGCTTTTCATTTCCCACATTCCATTCCTTCCGCCCCCTCTTAAAAAACCCCTCAGTAAATCTCAGTCTTCGAGATGGCTTTAGTCTGGTCATTTTCCTTCAGGTTTACTGGAGAGATGGGTTGACCTAACATCTCTCCTCAGGTCACAAGCATTCCTGAATAAAATCTGACTTCCATTTTCACCAACATTTGACTTCTGAGTGATTTGCTTTTGAAAGGAGGCAGGCAGACTTGGGCCAGGAAACATCCAGAAACTTTGTAAGATGACGTGGCAGCCTTTCTCACTAGCAGTGGGCCCGTGGGTCAGACGTTGACTGATTTTATATTCCCACTAGCACATATGTTCTGTCTTTTCTCCAGAGACCTGAAATCTCACAAAATCTTGGCTTCTCTAGTGAGGTTATTCCATAGGTAGATAGCCCTGAGTCTACTCTGAACATGTGCCTCTGACTTCCTATGCACTGCAGTCATTTCTGTAAATTTATTGCATGCTAAAGAGCAGGAAGGGACATGAAAAATGGTCTAGTTCCATGATTCCCAATGTATTCATCAGTTCAGGCTAATATAACAAAATACCACATATAGACTGGGTATCTTAAATAACAAGTATTTATTTCTCATAGTTCTTGAGGCTGGGAAGTCCAAGATCAAGGTGCTGACAGATTCAGCATCTGGTGAGGCTCTCTTCCTGGTTTGCAAATGGCAGCCTTCTTGCTGTGTCCTCACAAGATGGACAGAAAAAGAACACTCTCTCATGTCTCTTCTCATGAGGACACTGAAAAAAGGCTCTTGCCTCATGACCTAATTATTTCCCAAAGTCTCCACCTCTAAATACCATTACATTGAAGATTAGTTCTTCAATATGTGAATGTAGGGCAGGCACAAACATTCAGTCCATAGGTCTTGATGAAGACAAGACTGCTCCCCTCTGCAGAAGCGTGCTGGAAATTTGTGGAGGTCACAGAAGACTGGGGGTGCAACTAGCTTTTAGTGTGAATGTTAGACAAGCTGCAACACAGAACCTGATGAAGATCTTCCCTAACGTTTTCAATGTACCACTGGACATTCATAGGACTGTTGGTAAGTATCCAAGCTTAGAACTTGGTTCTAGTCTACCTAGAAAGATAAAATATCTTATGAATACATTTGATTGAATTTGCCAGATTATGGAAATTGAGAGAAGAGTATAGTTAGCTTCTGTATTAGGGTTCTCCAGAGAGACAGAACCAATAGGATATGAATATAGATATATGAAAGGAGATTTATTAAGGGAATTGGCACACATGATCATGGAGGCTGAGAGTACCACAACAGGCCATCAGCAAACTGGAGACCCTGGAATGCAGGTGTCATGGCTCAGTCCAAGCCTGAAAGCCTCAGAACCATGGAAGCAAATAGTATAAATTTCATTCCAACCTTAAAAGCCTGGAGGTGCTGCTGGTGTAAGTCCTGGAACCCAAAGGATGAAGAGCCTGGAGTTCTGATGCCCATGGACAGAAGAAAGAGTGTGTCCCAGCTCCAGCAGAGAGAGAGAGATTTGCCTTTTCCTCTCTGTTTTGTTCTCTCTGGGCCCCCAACAGATGGAATGGTGCCCACCCATATTGAGAGTGAATCTTTCCCAATTGGTCTACTCAGGCCCACATGCTAATCTTCTCTAGAAACACTCTCACAGACACACCCCAAAATAATGCTTTACCAGGTTTCTAGGTATTCCTTAATCTAGTCAAGTTGACACCTAACATTATCCATCCCATCTTTCTTCACAACTCTCTTGAATGCAAGCATGCTGTCTGTGTCTGCAGGTGCAGCTATTGCATTCACAGAGGTTATATGAACAGGTGCACCTGACTATGCTGTTGTATCAACCACAGTAGTTGGGCCTGAACATTTATACATTGAAATATATTATAATATTATTTCAATGTAATTATATTGTTTTTATATTAAATTACATTTTTTTAATATTAAAGTTGGATACTTCATTAATTTTTTAAAAATCATGTCTGGAGAGGAATCATATTATTTATGAATTTCATTGCAATGGAGCACTGCAAAATATTTGTTAATAAAGGGTTCAGTGGTTCTGATTCCATTCACGAATGGACTGTCATTTATTCAACCAGTCCCTGATTGTTGGAAACAGGTCATTTCCAGTCTTTTACTTTTACAAGTAATATTGCAATGAAAAACTTTCTATACATCACTTCATATACTCACAGTGTTTTTTTTTTTATTAGTTACTAACATTAAAAATCCAGGAAATTTTTCATGTCAAAATCTAGATTTCTGTCTTCTGATAACAATGGAGTATCTAGGTTTCAAAGTGAAAAGAATATGAACAAATGTGTTTCCTATTTTCCAAGTCCTAGATTTCTTTTTTATTCTTGGCATGTGGCACACAACAAATAACCTTTCTTTGCTGGAGTTGATTTGTAGCAAAGGTGCAATTCCTACTTTAGGGAGGCTGGTCTTTTGTTCTGGGGGCAAGCAAAGTTTTCCCTTTACTGGTGTCATTTAGCTTTTGGAACAGCCTCAGTGTCACACCCCCTCCAGGGTGAGAACATTTGCTATACAAGTCTAAAAGAAAAAGGCACCAGCCAGAGAAGAAACTGTCGTGTCTTGGCTGACACTGCAGGGCACAGGAACTACTTTTTCTTGCAGTGTTTACAAAGTCTGCGGGAAACACGACCATCATCTCAAAGCGAGGCAATTATTGAGCACTTATATATAGTATATTAAGTGCTTGATACACTTTTATCTCATTTAATCCTCCAACAAAATAATGAAAATGGAAGCCTCGAGAGACTAGTAATTATTCCATGATCCCAAAGCTGTAAGTGGCAGCACCGAGATTCTAACTCTGGTCTCTCCGTTCATTCTTTTATTCATTACACTAAACAAACACTGAGTTGGTGATGTCTGTCTAACTCCAAAGCCAATGCTCTTTACCTTGACGCAGTATGCTTTTTAAATATAATTTCAAAGCATCAAACTATGTCAAAATAATATTTTAACTCCTGTGCACAACCTAGCCTCTTAGAAGTGAGAGGTAGTGGAGTCATTATGGCCAAAAGTCATCCACTATGAAGCAATCGCAACCTGGCCTCTTAGAAGTGAGAGGTAGTGGAGTCATTATGGCCAAAAGTCATCCACTATGAAGCAATCTCAATAGGTCAGGCTAGAAAAACCTTTAACCCAGACCTTCAGCCCAGTTGTTGGGACTGACTGATAATTTGCATAAATACAGATCACTCTTATACACATCACTGGGTAGTGCCTGTTTGTCCTGTAAAGCCCATTTGTAGATTAGGAAAGAGAAGGCTTGGCTAACAAAAAGAAACAAGATGTTTATGAATTTCAGAGAGGTTGCTAGTGAATCTTGTTTGGATCTATTTTGGTTTTCTCCAGGCTGTTTTTATACTTCACTGGGCCAAAAACGTTAAGAGAAATTCAACATAAAATTAAAAGCTGGTGAAAATGTGGTTCTTGAGCTAGTAAGAACTGAAAAACATTTTAAACTAATAAGACAGAGCTAACATTGGCCTCCAGCCCACTCACTTTCTTTAGCAACAAGAAAATCAAGAGACTTGAGGTACAATAAACTCTTTCTTTATTCTTATGTTGCAATCTTAATACTATATACACATAGATATTTCTTTGTAGTTTTTGATAAATAACTTTTATAATCCCCTTTGAGAAAATCAAATTAAAAATTAATCCTCTGAAAATAAGTGAAAGCAGATCATCTTACAAAAGAAAACCTACCTGATGAAATAACATTAGGTTGACAAGCACACTTAAATTTAACAATGACAGAATGATAAACTTTCTTCCTCCCTAGCTATGGGAATGATGGAGGGCATAAAGTATCTGGATTCTTCTTACATTGCAGGTGTAATGGGAAAATGGGCAGAAGAAAAATCACTCCTCTACTAGGATACAGCAACGTGCTTGGATTCTGAACATCAAGTATGTGCAAGCCATCCAGGAAGGACAGGAAACTGGACTTCTGAGAGAATTCATTTCTGATTATCTGGCAAATCTTAAATACAAAATTAGGTCCCATGGCCACACTAGATTTCATACCAAATAGCATGTCCAATTTGGGGATTAAAAAAAAAAAGCAATCCACAGCTGACACTGACTTACTCAGTTATGCTCAAAGTAATGTGTAGAAAAAGGTGAAGCAGAATCCACTTGAAAGAAAAGAAAGTAATTTCCATTACTTCATACATTATCTATTAAAATTGAATTATTTCAGTTACTATTAGTAACTTCTGTTGAAACTTTAAAATACATAGTGAACATTTTGTGTCATTAAATATTATTTTACAAATTCACTTTTAATGATGACATAGTGTTTCAATATACTGACATACCATAATTTATTTAGCGATTCTTTATTGTTGGGCATTAGATTGGTTGCAACAGTTTCCTTTAATAAACAACACGAGAGAAGCATTTTTGTAATTAAATCATAATAATTTCATACCTGTAACTTATAGGCCTAGAATTCACAGATGTAAAATGCCAGCATAAAAGGACACACAAAGTTTGTAGAATTTTGAGAAAATATTGCCAAATCACTTTTCAAAAGGGTTGTACCAATTTAAATTTGAATCTGATGTGTGAGTATACCTGCAACTCCACCAAAATAATGTATTAGCATGAATGTTTCCAGATGCACATTTTGCATTTATTTGATATAAGAATGCATATTTTTATTTTGTATTTGTGTCCTCTGCTGATATTTCCTTTGGAGCTTTTGTGGTTTTATTATGTTTAAAAGTTTATTTAATTCTCTATCAATAACGGATAGGAATGAAGTTGAAAGCTATGAGAGACAAGCCTCAAGATCCCAGAGCTGTTAAGTGGTAGAAGTGAGACTCTAATTCAGATCTTATTTGTTCATTCATTCACTCAACTATTTCATATACTATTAGATAGTTCATCCTTTCACCACCTTACGTGAATTCCCAGAAAAAATCCTATAATAAGTTCTTACATATGCATGCATCTATTTCTCAGTGTTCTAATCTAGCCCATTAAGCTGCCCTCCTATTTATTTCCATGCCAATATATAAGAAACCACTATTATCTGGTTCTCCTAGTTATGGGAATCAATGACTTCCCTTATTTTAGGATGGAGGTGGTTTGAATTTTTGCCTTAGCAGGTAATGTCTATCTAAATGTTTCATAAGTAGAGCTGCCCTCCTATTTATTTCCATGCCAATATATAAGAAACCACTATTATCTGGTTCTCCTAGTTATGGGAATCAATGACTTCCCTTATTTTTGGATGGAGGTGGTTTGAATTTTTGCCTTAGCAGGTAATGTCTATCTAAATGTTTCATAAGTAATAAGGGACCATATAAACTTGAAGCAGTGATAACATCTGGATAAAAGAATCACTTCTTCTAATGTCACTCACCCCCAAAACTCTTAGTCCAAGTTTTTCTATCTGTATAGATCATGATATCCACTCTACCTATTTTATAGAACTATTTTATAGATAAATGAAAAATATATATAAAATCTGAAATATATCAAATATGAAAAAATATACAAAATCACTATAAAGATGCAAAATATTATTTTAATCACTGGTATATATTTTAACTTTGCATGTCTTATTTGAGTGAAATTAATTTCATATCTTTTTCTGTGCTGTGAGGTTCATTATGATTAATAAATATATTTTATAATCAGATTTCTACAAGGTCAACCCCATTTGAAAATATTAGGAAAAGAGCTGACTTGTATCATCTGTTTCTATTCATGCAAAATTCACCACAAGAAGAAAGATGATTGCTTCAGTATTTCTATTTTTCACCAAAAGCTGCCCAGTCCAAGCATGATCAATGTAGAAATGTCTCAGCTAAATGGTATTTTCAACTGTCACATTAAACCAGATGACAAAAAAGTGTCAGTGTATTCCAAGGTGTCTAAAAGTTCAACGCATTCAAAGACTACTTTCATTCCCCAATCAGCTCTTTACAGTCCAATTAAAGAACAACAACTAGTGGGAAGTGATTGTTAAGTTGTTTAATTCTCTCCATCTTAGAATAATGAATGTGTGTGGGAAGAATTTCTCTGAGATGATTGAAACATAGGCAGAAAATGATTTTTTTTTTTTTGTCTATAGTCTTATTTTAACGCCACTGGATATACTGGTTCTGCTTTATTCCCTTGAAAAAGATTTTTGTTGGAGTCCTAACATCTTGCTGAAGAACACCATGATATTTTAATATAACACGAGCGTCTATCTATAAACCTCCAACACTAATTCCATTCTTTCTGAAGAAAGACAGATAAAAATGATCAGGATTCACACTATGAAGTACACAGATAAGACTTACAAGAGAGTTCCTAGCTGGAGTCTTGTTGCTGCCTTTATTTGTTTCATTGCTTTGTTTAATTCTGAGATTACATATTCTTATATACAATCTTATACATTCTTGGTTCTTATATAATCTATTATATAAGATATATATTCTTATATATAATCTTACACATTCTTGTTCATATATAATCTATTATATATTCCTATTTGTAATCTCTTTTAACCATTGAAATTATATTCCATGGAAGAAAATAAGGTTTGCATCAACATGTCTGATGGAAAAAACCAGTTTCTGCTCATTCTTACTGCTGTGATTAGTCATTAAGGAAGTGTAACTAGTCAATATACGTGACTGGCCTGCTATAGTCAGATTGAGCAAACCTTTCTTTGAACAACTGTTACGCATCTAGCACCATGTTCTCACTTATTTTATCTTAATCTTGACAACAACTTTATAAGATGAGTCTTTTTATAGTCATTTTAAGTTGAGGAACGTGAGGTTTAGAGAGATTTGTGCAAAGAGCACTGAGATGACATTTTTTGTGCAAGCTTGCACAGATAAAAAGTCAGGACTTCAACTCAAATCTTTCAGATTTCTGCTGTTTGCCCTTTTGATTCTCTTCCTTCTGCTTGCAAAATTTTGTACTGAATGTATCACAGATGATATGTATAACAATGTGGACGAATCACAAAGACATTATGCTAAGCAAAAGAAGACAGATGCAGAAGAGTAAGTACTGCCTGAATCCGTGTATGTGAAATCCAGGTACAGGCAAAACTAGTCTGTGTAGTCGGGAGGCAGGCAGTGGTTGGCTGTGGGAGGCATGTCCAACAGTGTACGGAATTGACTGGAAGGAACACAAGAGGATTTCCGCGGGGGATGCAAGTGTTCTACAACTTGTTACGTGGATATACCCAATTGTCAAAACTCTTTGCCCTGAACACTTAAAACCTGTACTTTTCCTTGTGTGTTAATCACATCTCAATTTTTTAAAACAGAGAGTATTATATTTAAATGACTTAAAATGTAGTTTCAGGTAACAGTACTTCCCTGGTAATCTTCAAAGATATTATACAGAAATTTCTACTTTGGAATAGAAAACAGAATATGATACTTTCAATGTCCACGATGGGTCTTAGAATACAACCTTGGACATAGCCACTGATTTAGGTTTAGTGAAGAGAGTTAAGAGAAATTTGAACTGCTAGGCACAATCCCCAGGAATTCTTAGTTTTGTCAAGAATCTGTGTTTAAGTGATAATTGTATTAATGATAACAAGCAGTTACCGAATGCTTGCTAAGCACCAGATGTGGAGATAAATGCTTCACTGCCTTTTCTCACTTAATTCACACAGCAACTAGATGAGACAGGTAACATTATTATCATCAACCTCTGATAGATAAACTCTCCAAGACTTAGAGAAGTCAAATCACACAGTCAAGATCCCAGGACTGGGTTTTAGGGTGGAAATTAGATCAAGAGAATCCAGATGTTACCTTTATTCTGTATACTATTTAATATTGCTTTAAATGATAGAATTAATGAAAAAATTGAAGGGAATTAGCAAAAAAAATGTTGAATAGCTAATGTCAACTTTTGGTTCTTTCTAGTCTTGTATTTTTAAGGTATTCTGTATTGAGTATGGATTACTTTTAATGTAATACGATGTATTTTAATATGACAGCTAACAAAATAGAAGTTCGGGGTTGGCTCCCAAATATTTTGGAAGTAAAAATTTTTTTTAAAAATATGGTTCAGACAATGTAGATATTCTGTTTCAGTGCTGTAGACTAAAACTAATTTTGCCTTTTTCTATGGCCTTAGAAAGCTCAGTATAAATACACAGCATAAATGTGTTTTTTCTGACTTGAAGAAAAATATCCAATGTCATCCTTATCTTGTAAAAATTAGAACTGGATGATGAAGCCATATTATGATGACCATGCCTGTATGATATTTTCACCTTAGGTCTAATGTCCTGTTTGAAACTTGATTGAATCTCACAGGTGTAATGATAGTTTACAATGTCCTAAGGGATAACCCTCAAGGAGGAAACTGATAATTCTGCAAAACCAGACCTTTAGTTTATACCAGTGGCTTAAGACTAGATACTATGAAGCTACCCCCAGCACTTTATATGCTCAGAACTTAGGCAAAAGACAAGCATAATAGCAGATATTAATTCCAACTACTGCTGCCTCTAACGTGATGGCTTTAACCTTAGTGTAAGGTTATTTCCTAGATTTACATATTTGCAAGTTATCGAAATGCGACAAATTTTAGAGGTAAATCTAAACCACTACCTCATCTTGTTCTTCCTTTCTTTTCCATCCACTTTCCTATTAGATCTTCGTTTTCATGTTAATCTGATCCACTCAAATTTTGGTAGCCGTGAACCTGCTAGCACCATGGCAGAAAATACAGAAGTGGTACTTAGAAATCCAGCTTTCTGATTCCCATCACTCTAGTTATTTCAGTTCCCATCCTAATTACACTATTTTGGTCTTCCTCTGGTGTACCAATGCTAATTTAGAAAACCACAAAGTCTTCAGTTATTTGCTCACCTTTATTTCTTGTGTATATTTCTTTGTGAATTCTGGATGTGTTCTCTTTTGCTGGACTACTTCCTCCAAGAATAATATCAAAGAGAGTCTTTGTGTTAATTCCTCTGAGGCAATTGTATGCTTGAAAATATTTTTATTGCACTTAAGCAAAAGTTCAACTGGACAAAAACATTCTAGGTCCAAATTTATTTTTCCCTCAATGTGTTGAAAATATTAGCTTACTGTCATTCAATGTCATTGCTGAAAAGTCTAACATCAGCTTGATTTTTGTTCCTTTGTCTCAGGAAACCTTTCTTTGACTTTGATGGTGTCTTAAATTTAGCAAAGTGTGGGTTTTTCTTATCTATTCCATTGATACTCTCTAAGTCCTTTTACAATCTATGGTCTTTGTTTGTTCTTCTATGATAGGAAATTCTCGGTCATTTCTTCAAACATTTTCTCCCCTCCATTTATTGTATTCTCTTCTTCTGAAACTTCTAAAAGTGTGGGTTTTTCTTATCTATTCCATTGATACTCTCTAAGTCCTTTTACAATCTATGGTCTTTGTTTGTTCTTCTATGATAGGAAATTCTTGGTCATTTCTTCAAACATTTTCTCCCCTCCATTTATTGTATTCTCTTCTTCTGAAACTTCTATCCCCCTCTCCCTCTCAATGTTTCTTTTACATATGCTTGATGTCTTCTGGGAGAATTCCTTTACGTGTTTTCCCAGTTTACTAGCTCATCTATGGCTATATCCATTCTGGTATTCAGTCCATCTACTGAGTTTCTTACTGTAATGAAAACTTGAAATTGCTTCTTCTTTTTGGCTCCTGTTCCTATTTTAAATTACTATTATTCTCCAGAAGGAGATTTCTTTTGTTTACTTTAAATTAATTTATTGTGCCTCACCTTGTTTTTGTTCTCCAACTAAATTTTGGGCATTTATTATAGCATATTTCTCTCTAAGTGTATGTTGCTGGAGGCTGTCAACTCTCTCAGGTGGTACCTGTTGCAATCTGTCCTCCCACACCTGCTGGGATCTGGATCTAGTAGCATGCCACCCATCCCTGACTCCAGCACTAGGCTGGTAATTCTGGTTTTCTTCCATCTAGTGGTGATTGAGTTCTTTTGCTTGGGCTACTGGGGATAGAAAAGAGCACAGTGAAAGAGCTTTCTGCCTGTCCCTTGCTTGTGTCTCCTGGCACTCCTCACATCTGGCCTGTAATTCCCACACACACTCACCCTCTTACACGGTCCCCGGGGAGGGGGGGTTCTGACAGTCTTTACGTTAATTAGCTAGATCAATTTCATTTTCACCTCTGGAGCTTTTTAAGATTGGGTTCTAGCAGGCAGCCACTCGCCATATTTTGCTTGCCATCTTGCAAATCTCACTTTTCGTGCAGAATTAGAATATTACAAATTTTAAAGCTAAATCACAGCCCCCAGCCCCTAACATTCTTTCCTTCTTTTTCAGAAGGTCTCCAGTGTCTTGAAGTTGGTATTATAATTTCTATGTGTGTTTTGTACCTTTACATTATATGTATGTCTATAA
>NW_007732894.1:0-264 GCF_000696425.1 Galeopterus variegatus | reverse complement strand
TGATGACCAACTGGAGAGTGAACCTTTCCTGAAAGCAGAGGAAAGCCAGAAATCCTGGGAGAATCCTGGACGTTTGCTGGGGAAATGACCGGGGAATTGAGAGGCACAGCTGCGGACGTGAGGGACCGCAGAGACGCCCCTTGCCTATTTCAGTTGTCAAATCTAATTACGTTACCCCCACCGTCTGAAATCATCCCCGGCTCTTCATTATTCAAAAGAAAGAGTTCAAGCTTCCTATGATAACACATATCACTTTGCAGGAGG
>NW_007732893.1:130754-139321 GCF_000696425.1 Galeopterus variegatus | reverse complement strand
GATTGTCACGTAGGCCTGGTCACACAAGAAGGGGTGTGGGGCTACAGGCTCCCAACACTAGATGATCTGTCCAATGCTGACAGAGGTACATTCCAGTCCCCAACTATTATCATATTGGGATCTATCTCTTTCTTTAGGTCTAATAGTGTCTTCTTTATATATCTGAATATGCTCTAGTGTTGGGTGCATATATGTTTATGATTGTTATATCTTCTTGCTGGATAGATCCTGATGGAGTTTGGATGTGTTGTCCCCTCCAAAACTCATGTGGAAATTTGATCTCCAATGTGGCAGTGTTGGAAACTGATTGAGTCATGGGGGCAGATCCCTCATGAATGGATTAATGCTCTCCCAGGGGAGGGGGGATTAATGAGTGAGTTCTTGCTCTATTAGTTCCCACAAGAACTCGTTGCTTAAAAACACCCTGGCACCTTCTCTCTCTGTCTTGCTTCTTGTCGCCATGTGATCTGCTTGTACCTGCTGGCTGCCTGCCACTTTCCGCCATGAGTAGAAGCAGCCTGAGGCCCATGCCACACAGCTGTCTCAGAATCATAAGCCAAATAAACTTCTCTTCTTTATAAATTACCCAGTCTCAGGTATTCTGTTATAGCAACACAAAACTGACTAAAACAGACCCCTTTATCATTATATAATGGTATTTGTTTCTTTTGATGGTTTTTGGTTTAAAGTATATTTCATATGATATCAGAATAGCTACTCCTGTTCATTTTTTGGTTTTGATTTGCATGGTATATCTTTTTCCATACCTTCATTTTTAGTCTGTGTGCATCTTTACAGATGATAGCATATAGTTGGGTCTAGTTTTTTAATCCTATCAGTCAGTCTATATCTTTTGAGTGGGGAATTTAATCCATTTACATTGAGGGTTATTATTAAAAGGTAGTGTCTTACTCCTGACATTTAATTGCTTTCCTTATGGTTTATTTAAGTATCTTTTGATCCTTTCTCTCCCTTTTATTGTTTGTCTTTGGTGTTTGTTGTTTTTTATTTTTTGAGGCCATATGGTATAGTTTCTTTTTCTTTCATGTTTGCATATATGCTCTTCCAGTGGTGTTTGTTCTTTCTTATGTATTCATAGTGGTGATCATCTTTTTGGATTCCATGTGCAGGACTCCCTTAAAGATTTCTTGTAGAGCTGGTCGTGTGGTGGTGAATTCCCGCAGCTTTTGTTTGTCTGGAAAATACACTATTTCCCCTTCATTTCTGAAGGGTAGCCTTGCTGGGTATAGCATTCTTGGCTGGTAGTTTTTTTCTTTCAATATTTTGAATATATTATCCCATTCTCTTCTGGCCTATAAGGTTTCTGCTGAGAAGTCTGCTGTTAGTCTGTTGGAAACCCTCTTATATGTGACTTGACACTTCTCTCTTGCTGTATTCAGGATTCTCTTTGTGTTTAACTTGCTGGTTTCAGAGAGGACCTTTTTGGATTGACTTTGTTTGGGGATCTTTGAGCCTCTTGGATTGGAAGTACATATTTCTACCAATACCTGGGAATTTTTCCACTACAATATCATTGAATATGTTTTCAATGTCTTTTCCTTTCTCCTCCTCTTCTGGAACACCCATGATTTAGATGTTTGCACTTAAGGTGGTCTATTAACTCTCTTAGATTTTCTTCATTTAAAAAAAAAATTTTTTTTGTCTGCTTGGGTTATTTCAAAAAGACTGCCTTCAAGATCAGAAATGCTTTCTTCTACTTGCTCTAGCCTGCTGCTTATGCTCTCAATTGTAGTTTTTATTTAGTAGAATGAGTCTTTCAGTTCAAGGAGTTCTGCTACATTCTTTTTTATGGTATTTGTCTCTTTGTAAATTTACTCCTTCATGTCCTGGATTGATTTTCTCATTTCATTGTGTTGTCTAACTGAATCTTCTTGTATCTTACTGAGTTCTTTAAGATTGTTACTTGGAATTCTCTTTCAGACATATCAAAGGTTTCCTGTTGTATGGGGTTTGGTATTTGAAAATTATAGTGTTCCTTTGGTGGTGTCATATTTTCTTGTTTTTTCATGTTTCTAGTATCCCTTTGTTCATTCCTAGTCATCTGGTAGTTGCTTTTTCCATTACTCTGGAGTGGCTTTTGAAGAAGACTCCCTTTGTTCATTTGTTATATATTGCTCATTGTGTTGGGTGTTTTAGCTTTGGTTCTGGGTAGACTCAATAGTTTCAATAGTTCCAGGTAAACTCAGTATTTCTGGTATGCTGGCAGCTATGTCTGTGGCTGGGGCTACACGTGTGGCTGGTCCTGCATAGGTGGATGGCAGCCTTGTGGGAGGCTGGGGTGACTAGGGCTATGCAGGTGGCTGGATGTCTAGGGCTGTGCCAGCAGCTGGAGTGGGTGGAACTGTGCAGGCAGCTTGATAGCCGGGCACATGCAGGCATATGGGGCTGCATGGGTGGCTGGGTAGTTCGGGTCATGCGGGCAGGTGGAGCTGCATGGATTGCTGGATGGCTGAGCCCAGGCAGGTGGGTGGGATCATATGCTGCTGGGGCTGCTCAAGCAGCTGAAAAGCTGGAGCTGTGCAGGCAACTGGCACCATGTGAGCAATGTGGGTCATGCAGTAGGGTGCACTGCTCAGGATGAACTCTTGTGTGGGCAGAAGAGCTATGTCTCTGGAACTAGGCAATGGCACAGGCAACCTTGGCAGTGGTGGGGCAGGCTGGAGCAGGAGCAGGAGGAGGACTACCACTGGGAAATGCTCACGGCTGAGCAGATTCTTTCCACTGCAAGGGAGAATCCCTCCTGGTTTGGGAGGTGTGGTGGTGGCTGAAGCCATGTGCTTCTTTCTCCTCTTCATCACTCTGCTTGGTTTTCATGCTCCACAAGGTCCTCACCAGGCTCCCACTGCCCTCCCATGCTCTCCCACCAATGCTCTCCCTGGTACTTAGCTGTCCTTTCCTTGCCCTCGTCCCTTTCTGTGGGAGGATTGTGTGGTGGGTACCTCTAGTCCACCATCTTGCTCCACCTCCTCCCCGTCTCTGGACTTTCTCCCAAGACAACCAGGAAGACCCAAGAGCAGAACTCCTTCCCAACCCCAGTTCCTCCCCCAAGCCTGGGCTCCTATAGAACATGGAATAGAAGGGGTGGGATGGAGGCCACAACTGAAACCTGAAGACTGAGGCTGGGCTGGCTTCCTCCTACAGCAAGCCCCAGAAAGCAGCCTCTCACAGTGTCTTAGGAAGCAAATTTCCTTTTCCAGAACTTTTGTTTTCTGAACGTTATGGAGGAAAGGATAGTGCCCTGGGTTTTCCTCTTTCTGCTTATATCTGATTTCACCAATAGGCATCTTGTCAGCTGTCCCTGAGAAGGAGCAAGAAACTAGCACCCCCTGCCACAAACTCAGGTCTTGCAGAACTGCTGTACCTGTGTAAGAGGGGCTTCTGAGTCAGGGAAATTTGTGGAGAAGGGGACATTATCTGAGTTTTGCTGCTTGATAGGAGTGAATCTCGGGATCTCAAACTCAAATGACTTCAGGGCCCAGGCAGATTACATACATAAATGAAGCAGCTCTCTGTCAAAGAATAGGGATTGGTGTAGACTGTGGGAAAATGTAGCATATACCTGCAGCCAGAGGACACAACCACTTCTCAACTCTAGCAGTTACTGTGTTTCAGTGTTGTCAGATTTTCTGACTGTTCAAAAGAAGCCAGAAATTAGGATATTTTATAATTAGCCTCTTGGGTTTTGAATATTGGCCTCTGATTTCAAAAAGGTTTAACATTATTCAAGCCCCCAAATACATATTTAGGCCAGATATGAGTCGATAAACTCTGAATTCAGTAAATGAAAAATAGAATAAGAGATTCCTGAGAGAGAGCAAGATATTCAAAGGCACAACCTTGTGGAGTGACTCACACATTCCAGACACTGTCCCTTGCTCAGTGGAGTTAGAAGGAGGATGTGGAAAAGTAGAAGATGAAGACAGAGGGCCAGCTCAGAAAGGGTCTTCTGTGCTGGGCGAAGGAATCCAAACTTGGTTTTGAAAGCTGGGGACACCTATGAAGGAACCCTGAAGAGTTTAAAAGAGGGAGATATGCTGTGCTCTATATTTCATAAAGCTGGATCCCTTGTGGGGAGGAGTTGGCAGAGAAACTGTCTCTGCACACAGGGCCATAAGATAGAGGCCACATCAGTGATCCGGGGCGGAGGGATGAGGGCCCCGGCACCTGCTCGCCTCAGGTGGGGGAGCTAAAATCTGAAGGCTGGGAGACCCTTGGAGTGGGGAGTACAGACACCACCCTGTCTGAATGAGCTAGGTGGGAGAACACCGAGGGGCACAGAGGTGAGGTGGGAGGTGTGTGCACAGATACTCAGGATGTGCTATGACTCTGGAGCCCAGAGTAAGGCATGCCAGAGGCATGTCAGGGAGTCACTGACATGGAGATGGATAATGGGAGTTGGGATCAAGTGGCCCATGCTGAGAGTGTGCTCTGAGCAATGCCAACATCCAGGAGAAGGGCTGGGAGGGAAGCTGGAAAAGAGAAGTTGAAAGAAAACCTGGAGAAAGTGTTGCCACAGGAGGACAGAGAAGGGAGTCTGTGGATGAAGGGATACTTTCAGGTCTCACTCAGTTCATTGGCAGAGCGAATAGAAAAGACTCGGCCTGAGCCCAACATGTGGTTGGACCCACTCAGGGACTGACTAGGCCACACTGCAGGGGTCTCCACACAACGGGCCCGTCAGGGTGCAGTTCTGTGCAGCCCCATGGACTCTGGGCGTGCCTCGCCGAGTTCTTGGCCATGTGACTTTCAGATGTGCCTCTTGTGCTTAAGAGAAGAAAATGCACATGTTTAAGCTCCAGTAGACCTCCCCTCTGGACAGGAAGCATATCTGCACATGCTTCCAATGCTGCTTATTTCTCCCCAATGGACCGCACTGGTGAAAAGCAACTTCCCCAAGGACAGCTGTTCCAAAGGGACTTGACAGATGCCACAAGCAGCAACTGGTATGTTCTGTTCCTAAGGGCAGTAGCCCTCACTTTCAACAATTCTGCAACTAACATTCACATCCATCCACTGCTTCTCATTTTAATCCTACACCTGGACCCTGATGTACAGAGGACACCAGGACCTGGAGAGGCTGCAAAACCAGGGCCCATCAGGAACCAAACTGCAGTCCCCTCACTGATGGCCGCACCATCCTCCTTCCCTCTGATACTGAGGCTTCCTGAATGATGAAGATATCAGCCTCTGGAGCAGAGGGAGTCTTCTGCAGGACCAGGCAGGGTGGGGCAGGGAAAATATCAAACATCCAGAAGAAAAGCAGCTTCAAGGTCCTGGAACCCTCCAGGAATTTTGTCATGAAAAGGCGGCAGCTACCTTTAGAGATGCTGCGTCCAGTGTGGGTCCATCAAGAAGCGAACAAAAGGGAGGGGAGAAAGCCAGGCTGAAGGCAGAGGCCTTTCAAGTCCCCTTGAGGCAGGCTTAAGAGCAAAGTGTGGCACATCAGAAGGGTGTTCTGCTCCTCTTTAAAGAGCACAGGTTTGTCCATACTGAGTGAAATTAATGAAATGAGAAGTTTCAGAGCTGCCAACATTTTGGTTAAGGTTTTGCAGAAGTATATTTCTTCTACAATTAAAAAACATGAAAATGACAGCTGAGGTTAATTAACACTGTGTCATAACACAAGTCCCAGTGACTGTCCATAATCGACACTGAATAATGGAGGGCTGAATGCATTTTGATGCAAAACTGTTCCTAAGCATAGCCTTTAATGGCAGGGTCACATTTTATCCTGATCAGTGTGATGTGAGTGGAGAGTCTAACTTGAATATTTTCCTAATTAGCTAACCAGTCATCTCACAACTATTTGTTGAGGAACCTTTGCTTCCTCTTGATTCTCTGGTGCCTCCTTGACTGTAGATTAAATCCTTACATGCGGCAGGTGAAGGGCGGGGTGAGGGGAGCAGCCTTCTGCTGGCAGATTTGGCTACATGCAGACCCCAGTCTGAATCCCTGCTCTGCTGGTTTACTCACCAAGTGACTCTGGGCAAATCGCTTAATATTTTTGAGCCTGGGTATCCTGTTTCTAAAACCAAGTAAGAAATATGAGTTAATATGCCTCTGAAACAGTGTCTGGCACATGGTGGGGCTCAAGTGAATGGAGTTAATAGTATTTTTAATCGGTCTCTTGGAATCTGCATCCCCTTCTAGGGAAGCTTTTGTTAGCACGCCTGTGTGAGACAAGAACTGTTACCAGGGATAGTAGAGGTATCACTCTTAGGGAATAAATTTTGGTGGGGAGCAGGAAGCTTAGTTTAAAATATATATTCAACAATATTCTGTATTTGGAAATTTTATAAAACTATCATTTTGTAAGGAAAACTGTAGAAAGTAATGCTTAACAAAATCTTGTTGGTGTTGAATATAGAGAAAAACCAAGATTTTTAATTGGAGCCCCCTCTGCCAGGGGAACAGTAAGAGTCTTCTGTATTTGGAAATTTTATAAAACTATCATTTTGTAAGGAAAACTGTAGAAAGTAATGCTGAACAAAATCTTGTTGGTGTTGAATATAGAGAAAAACCAAGATTTTTAATTGGAGCCCCCTCTGCCAGGGGAACAGTAAGAGTAAAGGAGGAATTTTCTGTCACTGTAAATGGAACTTTAAAGTGTTGAGAGGAAATGATTTTAAATAATAGGTTTTCTGAGCCAGAAGGAATCTTAAAGATGCTCTGAGGACTGTAACCCAATCCTTCACTTAGAGTCATTCATCATGTCTCTTCCCAACAGCATGTTTTCTCCAGAGGGTGCCCACTGGGGACATTCGCCTCCCCACTCCCAGAGAGGAGAAGGTCCATCCAGGGCCACCCAGTGAGTCAGGCAGAAGCTGGGACCAGACTCCGGAGGCCCCAGATTCACCTATCCAGGAAGGAGGAAGTGGCCGCCATTGTCAGATGCCAACGGGGTTCAACTGGGACAGGAACTGGGAAATTCCAGTGCAAGGTGGTCATACAAGAGCTCTTCTGTTAGATTGATGGGGACATAAGCCAGATTGGAGTGAAACGAGCAGAGGATGGAGTGAGGACACAGAGATAGCTAGTGTAGACAAGTCTTGAAAAACTTTGCAAAGTGCTGGAGAGAGATAGAGAAATAGCTGAGAGGAATGTGGAATATTAAGGTAGGGCTATGTATATAAGATGAGAAAAGCAAATGTATATTTAAATGCCACTGGATGTGAGCCAGTGGCATGGCATAGTAATTAGGAACTGGGCTCCTAAGCCAGCCTACTAGGTTCAAATCCTGGTGTCCCTATTAGTTGGCCCAGGCAAGTTTTTTACATTATCTGTACCTCAGTTTCTTCTCATGTCAAAATGGATACTCATTCCTGCCTCGGAGGGTATTGTGAGGCTTAACTGAATTAATACAAAATTTGTGGAAGAGAGCCTGACGTACGCTAGGTCCAAGATAAATATCAGAACTATTGCATAGTTGAAGGAAGCTGTTGGGTATGTGGAAGAGAGAAGACACTGTTGATGGAAAAGCCTCTAAAGGCAGGAAGGGGTGCAGTTCAGAATGCAGGACTAAGCCCCGGGCTGGATAGAGGACAGCTGCTGGCTCCTCTGTTGTAATATGAGGAAGGGAGAAGGCTGAGTCACTGTACTTACACATATTTATTGACCCCTGTGACATCCAGGCACTGTGCCCAACACTGGGATGCAGCAGCCGAGACGGACCCATGCTCCCACCATAGAGCTTATGTTCTAGTAGTGGAGTCAGATGATGCATTTAATAAATGAACCCAGTGATAACAGGATGAAAGGAGATGAGAGTCCTGAGGGTTGGGTGTGGGGAGACAGGGGAGAGAAGATGCTATTTTAAACAGATGGTCGGGGAAGGCCCCTCTACAAAGCTGACATTTGCATAACTAGAAGCAAGGGAAGTGAGCCATGGTGATATCTGTGGGACAAATATTCCAGGGAAAGGGAGCAGCCAGCACAAAGACCCTGCATCTGGAGCACGCCGGTGGCTGTGGGGAGGTGGGCAGTGGAGTGGGAGTAAAGGCTGGTGTTTCCCTCCTTTCTCCCTGAGCCAGTCTTCTGGAGGCTGAATCCTCTTCTCTAAAGAGAACAAGAACTTTCAGCTTTTTCAACTCACCTTTCCCTTCAAGTTATCCTCTCTGGAGCACATTGGGTGTACAGGAACTATGCCTCCTGTGTAAACAAAGAGACGAGCAGGACCCCAGACTTATGCTTGGCCACGGTCTGGGGGGTTGGTGGTGAAGCCGAATGCATGGAGGCAGTGGTAGGTAAGTGTAGGGAGCATCCTGCAGCGAGTATGACCAGGACACCGAAGCAGGACAAGAAGCCCTGGATCCCTGTATAGTAGGGAGCTTCAGAATGGCGGGGGGGGGGGGGGACAGAGGGGCGGGGTGCTCGGGTGCTCAGAAAAGGCTCTATGGCCATGAACACTTTACAGAAGAAATCTTCCTTATCCACAGCTTTTGACCAGCTCCAGCTCAGCCAATAGCATAAATATACTTCACCTCTGAGTTTTTTTTTTTTGTCTTTTGTCTTTTTCCGTGTCCGGCAACGGATTGCAACCCTCAGTG
>NW_007732893.1:127803-130287 GCF_000696425.1 Galeopterus variegatus | reverse complement strand
GCTCCCGCGCCTCGCTCAGCCAGTGAGCGGGAACCGGTCGGTATGTGGGATCCGAACCCTCTGGCGGGAGCGCCCGCCTCGCTTCCCAAACGGCGCACTTATCCAGTGCGCCACCGGGCCGGCCCCACCTCTGAGTTTTAACTGCTTTGGTTTCTGGGTTTTTTAGTGGTAGGGATTTTGGAATGCAGCATTATCTTAGAAGTCTGTATTTTAAAGTCTGCTTCCTCTATAAGTTGCATGTGTACTGGAGGACAAGTCCTGTATGAATTGGTAGTCCTGGGGTATCTATCCTCTCCAGCCTATTCCACTGTTTACTCTGAAAGTGTTTTGGTTTGGATGATAAATTATATTTCCCACCCACCTTGGTCATAGGTGACCCAGAGTTTCATGATGAAAAGGAGGAAGGATCAGGAATAAGTGTGGTGGGAAGTGCTTGGCATCTGAGTGACTTGTTTTCTTACATTTTGATGTGCAGATGCCTTTAAGTACTTTTATGTAAAGACTAGGGAAATTGGCTGGAACATAATGAAAGCTCTAAGTTCTCAGGGATGTTTTCAGAAGTTGAGCAAAAGGGAGAGCCAAGAGTAAGCTGGTACCTTTTTGCACGCCAATGAAAGCTGATTAATAAGCAAAAGTTTGCTGAAATCAAAGCAAATGGATAAATCGAATCAAGCTAATATTTAAAGTGAAGGAATAAGGGATAGCAAGAAAAGAGCTGAGCAGTCAGAGAGGAAAGCTCAGGGACATAAAAAGAGAGATGCCCATAAGCTTGCTGAGTTAACATTCCCCATCAGCCCCGACAGCATCCCTGGAAGCGCAATGCCGGAGATCTCAACTGTCATGGAAACACCACTCTCAAGGTTGAAACTTACGTGGGTTTCCAAGGCTGCTGTGCCCTGCGGTATCTCAGAATCTACGAGCTTCAAGAGCTTTGGTACAAGGATAAGACTTGCTGTAGAGGCAAAGATGTCTCAAAGGCTGTTTAGCACACCAGTAAAGCTATTAGGCCTGATCTGATGCACAAGAAGCTGCGGGTGTGGGACTGAAGGAGAGTAGCAAACTGGCTATAAGCAAGAGTGGCACTGAGAATAAACCTAAATTTGTTGCAAGCACCATACTAGAAGTGTCACTTGCTGCCAGTGAAGCTGAAGCCACTGCAGGGGTTCCCCTGTGCTGTCATACTGGGTCCCAGCTGGCAATCCAGAAATTACCTACCAGTTCCAGCTGTCAGTGTGATCCATGGTAGTTCTCACACTGGTAAGGTGCTGGCCATGAAGGAGGTCATGGTCCTTCCTATTGGGGCTGTGACTTCAGGAAAGCTGTGCTCAACCAGAAGGATATCATCAAGGAGATATATGGTCAAGAGGCCTCCTATGTGAAGGACAAGGGGCATTTTGCTCCTTACATCCTAGAACAGAGGTCCTCAAACTAGGGCTCACAGGTCAAATCCAGCCAGCTCCTTGTTATCGTGTGGCCCTCAAGCCAAGAATGGGAAAAAATCAAAAGAAGAATAACATTAATGTCAAGTGACTTACAATAGGTCATGCATTGTTCTAAGTCTTTGCATTCACTAGCTCATGTAATCTTTATAACCCCCATGAAGTAGATACTATTGCTTGTTCTGTAGATAAGGAAACTTATGGAAACTTCTAGGTAAAGTAATAGTCAAAGATGACACAGCTGTGATTATTAGCTCAGCTAGAATTTCAACCAAGGGAGTCTTACCTCAGAGCTTGCTCTCTTAACCTGCTTCCCTGTATAAAAAGCTCCCCAACTCTAAAGGCACAGAGTGTAAGTTCCAAAAGAGAGATTCAGGTAACACATTCTGGTATGTTCCAGAGGGAAGATAACAGCATCTCAGAGAAGCAAGGTATATTAGTCCATTTCTGTTGCTTATAACAAAATACCTGGAACTGGGTAATTTATAAGAAGAAAACAAAATTTGTTACTTACAGTTTCAGAGGCTGGGAAGTCCAAAGTCGAGGGAACACAGTTGGCAGAGGCTTTGGGGTAGCAACAGTGATGACAGGGTATCACATTGCTAAATGGCAGATCAGAGAGAGAGACAGACTCTTCATCCTCCCCTTTTAAAGTTCTCAGGAAACAGGCAAGAGAGAACCTCCTGGGGTCCTAGGCAGGAGCTGAGGGTAGCCCCCTCCACCTGGAAGCAGGCAAGAGGACATGCTGAAAATACTTCTGTGCAGGTGGCCCACCACAGCCACTGCCACAGCCATGGCTGCTGCAAAAGTGGCTCAAGGCCACAGTAGCTACAGCCACTGTGCAGGGAGCCTACCAGACACTCAACTACATTGACACAAGGAGAGTCACCAGTGGAGACCAGAAAAAGAAGAGGAAGTCTCTCTCCTGAAAGCCCACTCCAAAGTAATAGAAGAAGCAACTCCTCTACCAGATGACCAGACATCAACACAGGGATACTAGAAATATGAAAACCCAAGAAAATATGACACCACTGAAAGAATACAG
>NW_007732893.1:126009-127017 GCF_000696425.1 Galeopterus variegatus | reverse complement strand
AAAAAAAAAAAAAAAAAAAAAAAAAAAAAGGAAAGAAGAAAGGATTTCTATCCAACATAGCCTTTTGAAATAACCCAGGCAGACAAAAAAGGGGAAAAAGAACTTTAAAAAAATGAAGAAAATCTAAGAATGCTAGCAGACAACTTTAAACACACAAACATTTGAATCATAAGTGTTCCAGAAGGGAAGAAGAAAGGAAAAGGCATGGAAAACCTATTCAACAAAATAATAACAGAAAACTCAGGTACAGGGAGAGACACAGACCTTCAGATCCAGGAGGCTCAAAGATCCCCAAACAGATTCAACCCAAAAAGATCCTCTCCAAGACACAGTATAGTCAAACTGTCAAGGCTCCAAGACAAAGACAGAGTCTTAAAGGAAGCAAGAGAAAAGCATCAAGTCATCTATAAAGGAGCCCCTATCAGACTAACAGCAGACTTCTCAACAGAACCTGCTACAGCCAGAAGAAAACGGAATGATATATTCAAAATAATAAAAGAAAAAAACTGCCAGCCAAGAATACTATGCCCGGCAAGGCTCTCCTTCAGAAGTAAGGGGAAAATAGTGTATTTTCCAAGCAAACAAAAAACTGCAGGAGTTCACCACCACACGACCAGCCCTACAAGAAATCCTCAAGGAAGTCCTGCATCTGGAATCCAAAAAACAATAATCACTACCATGAATACACAAGAAAGAACAAAACCCACTGGTAGAACAAAAATGCAAATGAGAAAGAAAGAAACTAAATCTTACCACCACAAAAAAACCATAATGACAATGTAGTAAAGTCCCTGTTTTATTTCTGATTTTAATAATTTCGGTCTTCTCTCTTTTTTTCTTGGTCAGCCTAGATAAAGGTTAGCAAATTTGTTGATCTTTTTAAGGAATCAGCTTTTGGTTTTGTTGATTTTCTCTATTGTTTTTTACTTCCCTATTTCATTTATTTCTCCTGTAATCTTTTTCCTACTTATATTTGCTTTCAGTTTAGATTGCTTTTTCTATTTTCTT
>NW_007732893.1:121099-124381 GCF_000696425.1 Galeopterus variegatus | reverse complement strand
TGACCACCATTATTGATCCATTCACTATGTCATGGCCCTACAATCTAATCACCTCTTTAAGGGCCCACCTTTCAATTGCCATAATAGGATTTCCCATCCTCTTAATACTGTCACAGTAGGAATCAAGTTTTGGGGGGACACTCAATCAAAGGCACAAGGGAAGCCTTTATAAAAGAATGAGGCCCCCGGGCCATCGTGATGACAAAAGCACTAACTGAACCCAAATTAAGCAAAATCTTATCCTCCCAAAATAAATTCTTCTTCTTAGTAGACCTAATGAAATTTTTGGAGTACAAAAATGTTTTACTCCAGTATTGTTATTATATTTTTAATTTCATCAATAAAAACCTTGTGAAAATTTGTTTTCTCTTGTTACTTAAGTACCTGCAGAATATCTTCCCTTTTTCCTCCTGGTCCATAAAGCCTAAAATATTCTCTGGCCCTTTAAAGAAAACGTTTGCGCTCTCATATCCTAGAGAATACAGAACCTTGGAGTTGCTATGGTATGTGATTAGAAACACCAGCTACACTTATAAGGTAGTGGATGGCATGGGTGCAAAAGCCTCTTATTCTTAGAGTTTGGGAAGGATGACCTTGGAGTTTAGAGTTTGGGAAGAATGACTTTGGAGTTCAGGTCTCTTGATGACCCCAGCAGTTACATTGCCATAGACCAGCTGGTGGATGGGTACAAGCTCTTCATCAAGGACCACCCAATGGTGTCTACTGAAGATGCCTTAGAGCAGGATGATTGGGAACCTGGGAAGAAGCTCTCCACTACTGCGGGTCATATCCAGGTGGCAGGGGCTCATCGTGATGTGACCAATCTGCAATTAATTACCAGGGCTATAGATGAGGACCCATGCAACTGCCTCCAGAGAGACCCCATGATGGAGCCTCTTTAGAAGTGCAAATTTGCCACATCCAAAGAATGGGGCGCCGTGTTCTCCCCTATGATGGGCAACTGAAGATACTTTCATTGCCAACCTCATGGTGAGGATCTGCACTGGATCAACCAAGGTGGGGGCCCCTTGCCCATTTGAGCACTTGACCAAGCACAGCTGGCTCCTCATATGTAGGAGAAGATGGGAAGCAAAGCTCAATTTGCCAGCAACAAATTCAGAAAGCTCCTAGCCAAGTAAGCTCTGGGCAGGCGAATGCCTGAGCCATTCAAGTGCTGACCAGCTGGTGGGACCCCTGCTCCTGTTCTAATCACAGGTGCTCAAGGCTCCAGACTCTAACACTTTAGAGGGGCCTTTCCTTCCCCTGCGTTTTCTGCTTCCTTAGGGCCACCACATCAAATTCCAGACTTCTAATACATACTACTACACAGATAAACCTTGAAAACACTATACAAAATCAAAGAAGCCAGCCACAAAAGGAAGAACATGGTGTGATTCCACTTGCGTAAAATAACAAAAATAGGCAAATTCGTAGAGACAGAAAGTAGAATAGAGGTTACAGGGACAAGATGTGAAGAGAGGGAGTTTTTGCTTAATGGGTGTAAAGTTTTTGTTTGGGTAATGAAAAAGTTCTGGAGGTAGACGGTGATGATAGTTGCACAACATGACTATGACACCACTGAAACTATGACACCATTGAACTGTACACTTAAAAATGATTAAAATGCTGTCTTAGCTTGTTTTGTGTTGCTATAACAATATCACAGGCTGCGTAATTTATAAAGGACAGAAATTTATTTCTCATAATTCTGGCACTGGGAGGTTGGGGCCCAGTCTCTCCACTTTCACGATGTTGCCTTGAACATTGCATCCTCTGGAGGGGAGGAACCCTGTGTCCTCACATGACAGAAGAGCGGGAGAGAATGATCCTACTCTCCCACCCATTTTTATAGCGGCGGTAGCCATTCATGAGAGCAGAGACTTCATGACCTAAACGTCTCCATTAGGCCCCACCTCCCAATAATGTGTCATTGNTGTCTTAGCTTGTTTTGTGTTGCTATAACAATATCACAGGCTGCGTAATTTATAAAGGACAGAAATTTATTTCTCATAATTCTGGCACTGGGAGGTTGGGGCCCAGTCTCTCCACTTTCATGATGTTGCCTTGAACATTGCATCCTCTGGAGGGGAGGAACCCTGTGTCCTCACATGACAGAAGAGCGGAAGAGAATGATCCTACTCTCCCACCCATTTTTATAGCGGCGGTAGCCATTCATGAAAGCAGAGACTTCATGACCTAAACGTCTCCATTAGGCCCCACCTCCCAATAATGTGTCATTGGGGATTAAGTTTCCAATACATGAATTTTGGAGGGCAAAAAACACTTAAACCACAGCAGATGGTAAATTTTGTGTTATATGTATTTTATCACAATTAAAAAGAAAATTGTGGGAAAGAAACTCTTAAAACAAAAATACCCCAAAATACCCTTGACCACTGTTAGAGACTCTAGGTCTGTTCATGTGACTCTGCCCAAATCATCCTTTTCTTCCCTTTTCTCCCTGCCATTGTGTCTGTGGGGTCATACATTTACGCTGTGTCCCTGGAGTGTCAGCAGGCAGGAACCCGAGGGGTTTTAATGTGCACATGAAAAAAAGCATTCAGCATCCTCCCAAAAATGTGAAGAAAGAACCATCTGCAGATTCATGAATTGTGTTTTAGTTTAATCTTTGGTTCTTAAGACTAATCAATTGTTTAAGTTGGGTCCAGATACTTAATTAAATCTGTCGGCTCCTGGAAGTTTATTTTCTGAGCCTGACTCTCCAGTGAGAAACCGCAAATGTGGGAGACTCCAACACACTGAACGTTACCTATAAACAACTGGGCTTGGTATGCACAATCCAAACATCACACCGTCCCCCATAAATATGAGGAATCTCAGAAAGTTCATGGAAGGATTTGTATTATCTTTCATTCAAGTTTTCCATGTATTTTTTGAAGAACCCTCGTATATACATGGCAATGCAGGGTATCACATAGCAGGGGCCGAGATGGACAAGAGCATGTTTACGTGCTCACTTGTTCTCCCTATAAAGCCCCCAGTCTACTCTTTATAGCCCATTAACCTATTAACCCATAAATGGATTAATCCAGTCATGAAGGCATAGTCCTCATGATCCAATCACCTCTTAAAGGCCCCACTTACAAATACCATATTGGGGGTTAAGTTCCAACATGAACTTTGGAGGAGACAAACACTCAACCCATAGCAGAGCCCAAAAAAGGAAGTGGTAGCATGCAGACCGGCCGCTCACTGGCTGAGCGAGGAGCGGGGGCAACACCGAGGGTTGCGATCCCGTTGCTGGTCCCGGTCCGGTACGGG
>NW_007732893.1:118000-120589 GCF_000696425.1 Galeopterus variegatus | reverse complement strand
GTTGGTTTATATTTGAAGGGCATACTCCCAGGTAAGTTGCTGACTATCTCTAGGGATTGGCTAGCCCTGGGAGGGGCAGTCCATCCAGAGTCAGCAAAGCCCCAGATTTCAAAGCATTGGAATAAAAAAATAAATTGTGGTTAATGCACACCCTCAAGGTTTATGCCTTAGTGTGGTGAGCAGCCAAGGAAGCTGAACCTGGAACACAAACCCCCAGACCCTAGTCTTTTCAACTAGAAGAGGAGGCGTTCAGACTGGGTAAATGACAAGTTTCCTTTAAAGCCTCCCATCTGTGATGCCATGAGATAACTAAATATGAGAGGAAGGTGACAAATGCTGTAACTGAATCAAAAGATCTGAGAGAAGAAGGCAAAAGGTGGCAGAGAATTGAAAACTGGGATGGTTCTGAAAGGAGGAACAGTTGTTGGATCAAGGGTTAGCATGGAAAGGGGATACCGTGGGCTGCCTGGTGGCGGGGCAGGGAGGTGAGGAGTGCGGGGACGATCGTCTGAGAGGCATCAGGCAGAAAACAAAAGTTACAGCAGAGGTTCTCAACTGGAAGCAATTTTGCCCCCCTGCCCCAGGGGACATTTCGTGATGTCTAGAGACGGTTGTCACAACTTGGGAGGCTGCTACTGGCATCCAGTGGGTAGACATCAGGGGTGCTGCTATACATCCTACAGTGCACAGGTCAGCCCCAACCCCCAACCCTGCCAACAGAGAAATATCCTACCCAAAATGTCAACAGTGCCAAAGGTGGGAAACCCGGAGTTAGAGGAAGGATTGGTGTGAAAAAGTGCATGGATTTGTGGTACCCCACGTCAGCAGGACGCAATGTTGTCCAGGACCTGGTCTCAATGTTTCCAGAGGCAGGAAGAGAGAAAGACAGTGGGAGCCAGTTGGTGCAGGGCATTTGGTCCCCTCTAAGCCTGGCTGTCAGGGGCAGGGGTGGGGTGGGAGAGATGTTGGTCAAAGGGTACAGAGTTTCAGATACGTTGAATAAGGTTTAAAGATCTATTATACAGCATGGGGACTATAGTTAGTAATGCTATATTGTATCCTTGAAAATTGCTAGGGGAGTAGACCTTAAATGTTCTCACCACAGAAAAACTCAAGTATGTGAGGTTATGGACATGCTGATAATCTAGATTTAATCATTTGACAGTGTATATGTATATCAATGCATCACGTTGTACATTGTAAATATATACAATTTCTATTTGTCAATTTTACCTTAATAAAGCTGGTGGGGGATTGGGGACTCAAAACAAAAATGATTAATGCTGTACTATCCCCTCAGCTGTACTCCATAAGTTCAGGGACTATGTACGTCTAGCTTTGCCAGAGCCTACAATATAATATTACTAAATAAATTTTCATTGAATGAATGAGAAAAACAACTAAATTAGATGCAGTGCTGTTCTCACTCAGATCTTACTTATATTTCATGAAAGAAACTGAGTTTGTTGAGCAGAGTTTTAGATTTTAATGAAGTCAAGTCTGTCTACATTTTATCTTACGATTCATTTTTCTTATCCTTCCGAATTTAAAAAGTCCTTCGCATACACTCCTCAGCTCTCATCAAAGATTTGGTAAATATTCTCTTCTGTTTTCTTACCAGTTCCTTCTGGTTTGTCTTCTTTAAGTATTTAACTGTTTAATTCAGTCTTTCCCAGAGTGTGGTACAAGTGCTGCCGGTACTCCTCATGATAACGTAGGATGATTTTAGAAATTCCATTGATAAATATTTTTGTGTTAATAGTTTTGTTGGTTTTTTAAAGAATGAGATGTAATCATGATCTCAAACCTGTATTTCAGAGATGGTGTTACTTAGAGATAAGGATAAGTTTTTAAAGATGAGTCCATTTTAAAATTTAAAATTTAAGTAGATAATAGTGTGGGGGGATAAATATGGCAAACTGATGATAGGGATATGAGAATTACTAAAGTTTGAAAAACACTGGTTACACTGGTTAAAATCCATTTGGAATTTATTTTACTGTGTTTAGAGTAGGGAAACCCTCAGCTGATTTCCTCCCACTCACTCCCTAGATTGTTAACCAACTACTCCAAACCATTTGCTGAATTTCTTTTTGATAATGATTTTTAAAAATCATGCATCAATTATTATATGAAACATTTCTGGAAAATCTCTTTTGTTCCATTAATCTTTCATTAGTCTTGAGCTANTAAAGATGAGTCCATTTTAAAATTTAAAATTTAAGTAGATAATAGTGTGGGGGGATAAATACGGCAAACTGATGATAGGGATATGAGAATTACTAAAGTTCGAAAAACACTGGTTACACTGGTTAAAATCCATTTGGAATTTATTTTACTGTGTGTAGAGTAGGGAAACCCTCAGCTGATTTCCTCCCACTCACTCCCTAGATCCTTAACCAACTACTCCAAACCATTTGCTGAATTTCTTTTTGATAATGATTTTTAAAAATCATGCATCAATTATTATATGAAACATTCCTGGACAATCTCTTTTGTTCCATTAATCTTTCATTAGTCTTGAGCTGTTACTGTGCTTTTAATTACTGTGCTTAACTGAATACCCAGCCCAGCAGGTCTTCCCTCCCC
>NW_007732893.1:116122-117550 GCF_000696425.1 Galeopterus variegatus | reverse complement strand
TCACTGACCCTAAGTTGTAAGTATGAGAGCTCTGCCATCCCAAGGGGAAATTGGGAGAGACCCAAAAAAATAAGTATTAGGCACTAAATTAAAATGAGAAGAAACAGTGATAGTCTGTGTAATTAAGAACTAGACTTGGAGTGATGAAATTTGAGATCTGAAGGGAGACCTGGGATGAGACACTAGGAGAGTCATGACATCCTTCCTGTGTCATCCAGTCATCTGGCTGTGAAATAAGAGAATATTACCTATTGCCAGGTAATGTTGAAAAGGCAGTTCAATCTCTCAAGAAAAGACATGTATGTAAAACTACATATACAATGTTATACACGGGCTTATGCTAATTGTAAGAAAAACACATAGAAAAATCTAGACATAAAACCAGTGTAGGAATAGGCATTTACTTCCCCCTAAGAGTTCTCATTTAATGGCAAGGTTACTTCAAAATATGCAGTTTCCCCAGTGATTTAATTGTTTCTTTGGAGTGTACAAACACCTTGACTAAAAGGCTAAATAGAAATTTTAAACGTTAGAAAAGTATGAAGTCCCTCCCAAACCACACACCCTAATAATCAGTGGGGAAAATTTTTTTTATTAATAAAAATAATTAGTCTCACATACAACTTCTCTAAGACACATATAGGGCACAAAGTATTCAGAGGCACATGTATTCATCCATCAGGGGCACATGTGTTCATCCATCCTCCAGCCTAGTGTGATAGAGAAGCAGTATGAAACTGTGTGGCCAGACAGAATGGAATTTGTCAGAACTGAATAGATGGTGGGGCTGGAAAAGGCCTTAGAACACACCTTTACTCCAAAAGCCTATTCTACAGAGGAAGGAGCAAAGGACCCTGTTACCCACCCATCCTGCCCCCATAAAGTGATACCGCTAAATAGTATTTCTCCTGACACCAAATAAAAAATCATTATTACATTTAGCTAGAGGCACTGTTGAGTTCATCTTGCTTGCTCTTGACTTGAACTTCCGTGCCTTAAAGTTGGAGAGAATGTGATGGACATCATCTCTCTCTGTATGAATGACATCAAGAGAAGACAACAAGCAGATGCTGGGTCATGCTAAAGTAGATGCTGAGTCATACTAGACCAAATGCTGAGTTGTGCTAAAGCAGATGCTGAGTCATGCTAGAACAGATGCTGAGTCATGTTAGAACAGATGCTGAGTCATGCTGCTTCACACTGTCCTGTGGGATTTACTCGGGGAGACTAATCCCAAGAGGGTATATTTCCACTCTGAAATGGGAGTCTTAAGTGGGAACTTTGGTGCTAATTGAAACAAGTTCAAGTGGGAGGCAGGAGAGAATCCAGGAGTCCCACTTCCCTTTAAAATGTGTGGGCTGTTGCTGGGGCCAGGAGAGTCCATTTGGAGAGTTGTCCATTTTGGAGAGTTCAGAGTGAGATCTCATT
>NW_007732893.1:114218-115256 GCF_000696425.1 Galeopterus variegatus | reverse complement strand
GGGCCAGGAGAGTCCATTTGGAGAGTTGTCCATTTTGGAGAGTTCAGAGTGAGATCTCATTCTCTCTCTGTAGTTCTCCAGGTGGGCTGTGGGATCTCCTGGCCATTGAAGAGGGCTTTGCAATGAAGAGCTGGATTTATAAATAATGCATTTTCTTTGTCTTGCAGGAATTCTGGAGGCAGAGGTACAATCAGATCAGCTGTGAACAGCTTACATAGCAAATCTAATAGGTTTGTAAATTAGATTTTGTGTTCATTTGTTTTTGCTGTAAGGCAGCTATTAATCTGCTTCTCCTCTTTGCTGGATGGTGCCCTTCTTACTTAGGAAATAGATCTGTTTTATCTCACTTTGGTTTTGTATTTCCCTAATCACTCTTGTGGGGAGCTGTCGATGGAATGGCCCAAGGTCTAGAGGCTGCAGAGATGGAAAATGCAGATGGGTAAGAGTTACTTTCTGGAAAAGATCCCACCTGCTTTGTAATGCTTGAGCCACCAATGAGCTTACTGGTAATTTGCATTTTTGCTGAGCAAAATGGAAGTCCTGGTTTCACCCAATTTCATTGTGATAAATGGCTTGTGTAGGAGGTTAAAATGGAAAATAAAGCAGTCAGAAACTTTCCTGAGACCTCTTAAAATATTTAGGAGTCAACAGATTAATATTAACCCCAATTATTGAATATGCATTCCAAATTCTGAAAGAGTGTTATTTATTACTTAATGAGACAGTGCTGGACTGTCAGGTTTGGGGACAGTCCTTACCCAAGGGACAACTCAGGGCAGGAGAGCATAGAAATGCTTTACAAGCCCACAGCCCTGGGCTTACCACTGGCTGTAGTTGCACCATGTTTCTCAGTCCCCATTCTCCATTAATGACAATTGCCCCATAGTGGCCTATAGTCTTATAAGCCTGAGCTAAAGGACAAGTGGAAGGAAGAACCAGGTTATTTGACATAAACAGAGGTCACTACTCAAAATGAAGGCCTTGTTTTGCTTTCTAAGTATCCTACAGCCTGGGAATGAGAAGTCTATATTATTTGGA
>NW_007732893.1:111897-112889 GCF_000696425.1 Galeopterus variegatus | reverse complement strand
ACCTCTAGTGTCATTTGGGAGATGGGGGAGGGGGACTGAGGACAGGAAGATACACTCACTGAAGAGAAATATCTCAACTCAGCAATCCAGCCGTGTTTGCGCAACACAGAATATGTAAAACCTGTGAGTGGAGGTGGTCTCTGGGGTTATCTAATACATCCCTTTTATTTTACGGAGAAGAAGGCAGAGGTCAGAGACCTAAAGTGACTTTCCCAAGTCTTCCAACTAGATAGTGACAGAGCCAAGGTTAACATTCAGTAAGACCACAGCTGGCTGTGCAGGATCCCTTTCAAGGTTTTGCTAGGACGTGGGGACAGAAATGGAATTTTATCACTGTCTGTGNGTGAAGCTTGGGGTCTTGGGGTGCAACAACTAAGTCCGTGGTCCTGAGGTCACTGCTCCAGCCTGTGGCCACACAGAAGTAGGTGGTACCAAAGGGAAACAGCCATACCAGCTCCTACAAGAGCCCCCTGAGATGGCAGCCAGCAGTACATGCAGGAAACATTGGTGGTCCTTTTAGAATTCTAGAACTTCAGAGTTGGATATCTTCCTCTTCTATACCCTCTTTCTATAAATGAGGAAACTATGGCTCAGAGAGGTAACAGGATTTGCCCACAGTTGCACAGCTTATGAAATCTTTCCATCATACCTTCTGCTTCCTTTCATGAAAACAGTAAAAGTTCCAAAGGGTCAGGTCTTCGGTTTCCTGTTACAGGCTCCCTTAAGCATGCATGTTAGGAGGAGGCCATCTGTGTTACTCAAAACTCTTTAATTTTCTATCCTCTGCACATTTTCAATATATTCGAATCCAAGGTAAATGATATCAGCTGGAGGAGTCAGGAATATTGAGGAATAAAGCGCGGGGGGGGAGGGGCTGCAAGACGATGTGCACCCCTAAATGAATTTCTTCTCCTCCTACAAAAAGCAAATAGACCAGTGGGTTTAGGTCTTGCTAACAGGATTTCATCTTTTTTAACTTGGCTGTTCCAAGA
>NW_007732893.1:109384-110642 GCF_000696425.1 Galeopterus variegatus | reverse complement strand
AAATTAGTGAGGGAGTTCCCTTGCTTACAGCCTAGTAGGGGGGAGACACTGCGTGGATAATTCTGTAACAAGGCTGATGTTTCAAGTGGCATCTTGGAGTCACCAACAAGAGAGTGATGGGGATATGGGGCAGGAGGGACCAGCCACAGGCTACAATTACATTGTCCTGGGAAGAGTTTTTGTTTTCTCTTTATTAAGTCTGTAAGCCATCATATGATACTTTGCTCCTAATAGAACTGCTCCTTGTGGAACTTCTTATCCAAAGCTTGAACAAGCAATATTACTGTTGTGACAGTGACTGCCTGGCTTCACTGGGAGGAATCATTGACGGGGAGAGGGGAGAAACGTAGTTTTATCACTCCTCTTCCTGTCTCCAAGAATGTATATAGGTTATACCTGAGGAGAGAGTTTGTGCGTTCTAGACGATAAATAGACCTCCTTCCCTTCTCAGGTAATAACTGCAATTTTGCTCTCCTGAAGAAGTTTACATTCAAGCCTGTGCAAAAACAAAACTATTGAACTTGTCATCCGCATGCTAACGGATCATGTCTACCCTCTTCCTTTTTTTTTTTTCCTCCTTCCAGAGCTGAAGTTGTAATAAATGGCTCCTCATCGCCAGCTCTTGTTGACAGGAGTCATGAAAGCATTAAGCACAACATCCGGCCAGCCGTGTCCAGGTGGAGACACAACCAGACGCTGTCTCTGAGGATCAGGTACTGGTAATTACCTTTAGGACACGAGGCAGACCTAGCCTTCTTCAGCACAAGCCTACAAATTGCCACTCTCTATCATCTAAAGAAGTCAGGATAGAAATAAAATGTTTACCTCCCGCTGAGGCAGGTTTCATCTGTAAGCGATCAATTGGAAATAAAACCCCCAGGCAAGCCCAAGATCCCAGCATGTGGTTGCAGCAACTCAGGCCGGGGAGGTGGCAGCAACACTGGGCTGAAGTCCTGGGCTCAGACGAGTGAGGTTCAGGACAGCAGCAGAGAGAAACTGGGTGGTGGCAAAAGGTGTCATTTCTTGTTTGGGCCTTCCTGGCATCCGTGTCCCCTTTCTGTGACAGTCCTCCAGTTTGTCCTTGAGAGCTGCCCCTTCCCACAGTGGCTTGAGTAGGCTGCCCCTCTCCCACATCATGAAAATGAAAAACTGTAACTAGGCTTTGGAAGACCCAGGTACTGACATGACACGTGTCTCTTGTTTAGCCAGAGAGCCGTTCTTGTCCTGACCTTTGCCAAGTGATGTTTTCAGAGCACGC
>NW_007732893.1:107614-108466 GCF_000696425.1 Galeopterus variegatus | reverse complement strand
TTGTTTAGCCAGAGAGCCGTTCTTGTCCTGACCTTTGCCAAGTGATGTTTTCAGAGCACGCAGTCATTGTCTGGTGGTGGGAATGGGAGAAGGAATTACAACTTCAGCGTTCTGGACAGTGAGCTTTGATGTAACCATGATTGGCAGAGCAAATATTGGTCAGCATAATGGCCCAGGGTGCTGACCTGAATTAGACATGCTAGGCAGGGAAACACACACATAAGCAAAGACAGCAGCACAGTAGGGCATATGCATTAGGTGGTCCTGCATGTTACAAACAGGTGGAAATAAAAAGGTCATGCCGAGGAGAGAGTCATTCATTTTGTAAGGGGACTCATGGGGCTGGCCAGGAGCAATGGGTTCTGAAGGATAAGAAGGAGTTTACAAGCATGCTATGCTGTCCTGCATGCACGAAGTCTGAAGTCTGGTGTTTGTGCAGTGCTGCAGGAGCATGAAGAAGGAGGTGGGGAACAGGTGTGATGGGGCTGGGGTGGTCGCCAGAGCTAGATGGGGAGAGCCTGGATGACTGTCCCAGGCCATCACCATGGGGAGGAAGAGGAGAACAACCACCAGAAGTGTTGTCACACAGAGCAGGGAGTTGCCCCCTCCAGGTGTGAAAGTGCCCCCACCCCTAGTTCTTGAGGCTTAGTTTGGGGATGAGGGAGTGTGGGGAGTAGCTTGAGATCTGGGGACTTGGTAGCTGAGAAACCATCCGAAGGAGCTGACTCCAGGCTCCACCATTCTGTCACCCTCCACCACTTACCCAGCACCTCTTTGGAGGCCTCCTGGGTGGTCCCTCCGCCCCTGTCAGGCTGCCTTCTGCTGTCCCCTTTGATCAGGGGTACTGTGGAG
>NW_007732893.1:106045-107396 GCF_000696425.1 Galeopterus variegatus | reverse complement strand
ACTTGGTAGCTGAGAAACCATCCGAAGGAGCTGACTCCAGGCTCCACCATTCTGTCACCCTCCACCACTTACCCAGCACCTCTTTGGAGGCCTCCTGGGTGGTCCCTCCGCCCCTGTCAGGCTGCCTTCTGCTGTCCCCTTTGATCAGGGGTACTGTGGAGTCAGTGAGACCCCTGCATTAGTTCCCTAGGGTTTCCATCACAAATTGCCACCATCTTGGTGGCTTAAGACAACAGAAATTTGTTCTTACAGTTCTGGAGGCCAGAAGTCTGAGCTCCCCATCCAGGGGCTCTTGGGGACAGTCCTCCTTGCCTCTTCCAATTTCTGGTGGCTTCTGGTATTCCTTATGGCTGCATCGCTCTGTTCTTTGCCTGCAGGGTCACATGGCCTTCTCCTCTGTATCTGTGTCATCTTCTCTTCTGTCTCTTATAAAGACACTTGTCATTAAACTTAGGGCTCACCTGGATAACCCAAGATGATCTCATCTCAAGATCTTTAGTTCAATTATATCTGCACAAATGTGGTTTCCAAATAAGGTCACATTCACGGGTTCCAGGTATTAGCAGGTGGACATATATTTTAGGGGCCACAATTCACTCCATGACACCACCTGTGAGTGAAATCCTCCTGACGACACAACCCCCCCCCACAGTCCCCACTTGCCCTTTCTCCCACTGTTGGGTAGAGAAACGGACCCCCCTTTTTGAGGAAGACCAGACCGTGGCCTTCATGTCCCACAAACACACAGCCACCTCGGCAGGAACAATGCACCTTCATCCAGAGGGAAAAAGAATTTCCTTCACTTCAGTCAATTAATCACTAAAATTATTCATAATAAAAGATTCCACAAGTGATTTGGAATGATGTTTAATAATTGATAGTAATTTCTCATAATTACATAGTTAGAAATTAATTCATTCACAGAGGTTTTTATTTATGAGCATTCTGGGGGCTCTCTTTGCTTTTAAATACTTTGGGGTAAGTAATTCCAAGGGTTTTAGCAATTTCCAAACTATATTAGTTTGTTGAGTTGCATAATCCTTAGAAAAGCATCATAAATAAAAACAATGCCTCTGTTTTCCATCAAGAAATACAAATTATTCAGCCAGGGTGGTTTCCCTTGCATGATAGCAAGTGATTCAGGTCATTAATAAAGAAAGAAGATTTGAAGAAGAGTGTTGAGCCCTGCCAAGGGTCCTCGGGGCTCCTGGCTACCCCAGAGCCTCCTGAACCTGGACACACTTTAGAATCACCTGGAGAACTTTTGAAATACTGCTGCAACCTGGGCCCCCCTCAGAATCAGGATTTCTCAGTTGTCAGCCTGGAGCTCCCAAATTCTTCATAGCTCCCC
>NW_007732893.1:99752-105866 GCF_000696425.1 Galeopterus variegatus | reverse complement strand
ATGAGGAAGGGGGACCCAAGTCATCCTGGCCTCCTGTTCCTAGTTCAGGACTCCCTGTCAGGTGATTGTCCTGAATCCCCCTAGGAAAGGGGGTGTGATGGACAGTGACCAAATTTCTGGGTTTGTCCAAGACCGAAGGGTTTTCTGGGAGGTGGGACTTCCAGTGCTTAAACCAGGAGGGTGGCCCACTCTTCCTTCTAGGGCCCTCTGCAACAAGCCCATGTCCTGTCCTAATGGAGTGATTTCTCAGGGTAGTTTTCACCTCGTAGGAAGAGGGTGTAACCACGGCAGACAACACCAGATTGGCCACCACCGTAGTCTCCTGTGGGCCGGTGCTGGCAACCCCTGCCTGGAACCCATTCTCGAGGGCATCTGAACTCTCAGCATGCTCCTCCCCCGCCCCCATTTCTGGTCTGCGGCAGCCCTGCAGGTGACACAGGACAGGCAAAGTGGGATTGGNGTGGGAAAGACCAGCATTCTCCTATCTGTTCTAGACAGAGGCTCACTTCAGGAAATGAAGTCGATTTTGGTTGATATGGGTATCAAATGGCTTACTCTTCATGACTTGAGTCATTTCTAAAGATCTTTTGGATAATTTAGACAGCTCTCTAAGTAAAACCCCAGCTAGGATCTTCAGACTCCTGGGGGCTGGCTATGTATTTGGGTAAAGACCCCCAGTGAGTCCAGGATACCCATCCCTTTTCTGACCCCACTGCATTCTTCCTGTGTGCTTTACCAGATGACCCAAGAGCTTTCGCCCTTAACTGAGGTTACCCTAGAGTCCAAAGAGTTGTCCTTTGATCACCTATGTTATGAAACAAGACAGAGGAGCCCCACTCTGTGAGCCAGGGAGGCGTCAACATTTACAAGCCTCATACTAGACAGCAACTAGGGGCACAGGGGGGCACGTCCATGGGCCAGCTGTCAGGACAGCAGGCCACAGTCTCAGTGTCTCCAGGTGGACGTGTTCATACACCTTATGGCATCCATGCCTCCTGGGCTGGCCCCTTTGCCCAGAGAAGGCTCCCATGGAAGAAAATTGGCCAATGAGGAAGGGGGACCCAAGTCATCCTGGCCTCCTGTTCCTAGTTCAGGACTCCCTGTCAGATGATTGTCCTGAATCCCCCTAGGAAAGGGGGTGTGATGGACAGTGACCAAATTTCTGGGTTTGTCCAAGACCGAAGGGTTTTCTGGGAGGTGGGACTTCCAGTGCTTAAACCAGGAGGGTGGCCCACTCTTCCTTCTAGGGCCCTCTGCAACAAGCCCATGTCCTGTCCTAATGGAGTGATTTCTCAGGGTAGTTTTCACCTCGTAGGAAGAGGGTGTAACCACGGCAGACAACACCAGATTGGCCACCACCGTAGTCTCCTGTGTGCCGGTGCTGGCAACTCCTGCCTGGAACCCATTCTTGAGGGCATCTGAACTCTCAGCATGCTCCTCCCCTGCCCCCATTTCTGGTCTGCGGCAGCCCTGCAGGTGACACAGGACAGGCAAAGTGGGATTGGCAGAGGGCAGCTGGCAACATGGAGACCTTCCTCATTCATGTTTGGTTTCTGTAGGAAGCAAATTTTAAAGTTCCTGGATGCTGAAAAGGACATTTCCGTCCTCAAGGGGACCCTGAAGCCCGGGGACATTATTCATTACATCTTCGATCGAGACAGCACAATGAACGTGTCCCAGAACCTCTATGAACTCCTCCCCAGAACCTCGCCACTGAAGAACAAGCATTTCCAGACTTGCGCCATCGTGGGCAACTCAGGGGTCTTGCTAAACAGTGGCTGTGGGCAGGAGATTGACACGCACAGCTTTGTCATAAGGTAACCAGTCGCAGCACGTGCTCTGGGCCCAAAGCAGCAGGCATGTTTAAGTTGAGCACAGCCAGTTGTCCCAAGAGATTTAAACAAGACACATGGGTTGGGTTAGTCTCTGCTCTCAACCTTGACTGCTAATCAGATTCACTTGGGGAACTTTGCCCCTAACGTCCAGACTGTACCTCAAACCAATAAACTCAATAGGGGAAGGGAGAGGGGAGGGGCGTGTGCAACCCAGAGAGCCCAGGTGATTCTGATGCACAGCCGAGGTCGAGAATCACTGATCCAGAGCAGAGGTAGGCAGACTACGGCCCACAGCCTGCTTTTGTAAATAAAGTTTTATTGGAACGCAGATGTGCCCACCCATTTTCATTTTGCCAATAGCTGCATTCTTACTGCAATGCAGAGTTGAGTAGTGGGGCAGGGTTGAAGATTTGTAACAGAGAGAGCATATAGCCTGCAAAGCTGAAATTTTTTATTATCTGGCCCTTTACAGAAAAAGTTTGCCAACCCCTAGATCGAACCTGGTACAAAAAGTTGGTAAGAAAACCTCCTGGCTGGACAGTTATTGGTCCATGTTTGCAAAACTCTTGTAAGTGTCCTGGAAGGTGGTGCTCTACCCCAACTTTATTATCCTGTAGTCAAAATCTGGAAAGCAAGGGAACAACAGAGAAACTGGGATTTTGAACTTGATCTTCATTTTCTCCACAATACCAGCTCTCATTTTTCAGTCACTTGGTACATTTGGACACAGTTACCCATGGCCCTGACACCTGACCCTCAACCTATACAGACTTGGAAATAATGCCTCGCTGTCCCCTGGTCAAAAGTAGGGCACCCAGAGCCTCGAGTTTCATTCCACACAGCTCCCCAGCCCTGGCAGAACCGAATATCATGTCTCATGTTTCTACTGGGACTGTCCCGATGCAAAGAGAGCCTTGTCCTGGGGCTTTGGGAAGCAGCTCTATCATAGAGTCCCTTGAATTTCAGGACGTGGGAAGAAACAGTGTATTTATTGCTGCATCCATGGGATGGAAGAGCTACCGCAGCCAGCAGCCAAAGTTGTTCAGTTTTGTTATCCTTTGCCAGGTCTCTCTGTGTCTGCATAGCCAACGGCTCAGTCTCTATTTTTCAGAGCCCTCGGATCTAAACATGGGTTGAGGGAAGGTGAGGTGAGGGCAGGCCAAGTGCAGCAGGTTTGTCTGATTGGAAACCAGAGGAGGAGCGAGGGTTGGGCAGGGCAAAAGCCGCCTCCCGGGGCTCAGCTCGCCTCCAGGCAGCACTGAGGGAGGCCTTTCTGACCTAGTGTCACACACATAAGCCATGCCTCCTGCTTTCTCACAAGTAACGAGTTTCAACAGCGAGCTTTCTCTGCCCCACCAGGCCCCGCCCCACGAATTCCCAGAGGCAATGGCAGATTGGACAACAGGTTCCTTTTTGGACACTTACACGGCAAAGTGAGCAGTGTGGCATCTGAAGTCCAGTCTTGGCTTTGCTACTGATTTGTCACGTGACGTGGAGTATGTCACTCCTCCTTTCTGGGCCTCATATTTATCATCTATAAAATGGGCAGGTTGGACTGGCCAGCTTTGAGGTCCTTCCATTATTAATACCGTCTGTGTTCTAGCCCAGAACTTCTCAAACTTTAATGTGCATATGAGTCGCCTGGGCTTGTGGATCCATCAGGTCTGGGCTGGGGCCTGAGACTGCATTTCTAACAAGCATCCTGAGGATGCTGCTGCTGGTGTGTGGCTATGCTTGGAGAGGCAGGGCTGAAGCATGCTCTGCGTCACTCTTAGAGTCATGTCAACACCTGTACACACATACTAGGAAAAGAGGGACCTAAAGAGCCAAGGAGAGAGCTGCTCCAAAAAATGTGGCTGTCCTTTGACTCTTAGGTCTATGCACACAGCTCTCAAAGTTCTGTGTTTCTCTGGGGTAGACTTGAGGGGTATTTTGGACAAGATTACATGGCCCCACTGTGTACAGACCTCATGTGTGATGCCTGGGACACAACACCCAGTGTCAGCACTAGCTTCTCCACCCCGCTGGGTCCACTCCTCTGGATTCTGACCATCTGGGAGCTCATTCCATACCCTCCACTTGGAGATATGCTGCAGTCCAAAGCCCCGCACCAAGGGTAAAGGAGAGTGATGTTGCGAGCATTAGATGAGACAGAGTATATGAAGGTGCCAGGATGGTGTCTCCCACATGACAGGGACACATGAAGTGTTAATTCTACTAGGAGCCGGGTCCTGTGTTGAGTGAGGCCTGGGGCCAGCCCCCAGGGAGCTCACAGTCCCTGTTCACACAGCCCGCAGCACCTTCCAGTGGATGGCAATCCAGACTGGCCAAGGATGCGGTTGGCGTTGGCTTCCTGTTGAGGCAAGGTGAAGCCACAGTGAGCCCTCTGATATCCCACCCTGCCAGCCTGTCCAGCCCAGCTCCTCCACACATGTGCCCTGTCAGACCAGATCACTTGTCTTTCCCTGACACTCACACTGTTTCACATTTCCTGTCTCCTAAACTGCTTGGTTATAACACTTAGGGAAGAGGAGGAGCTTAGAAAAAATGCTTATCGGTTTTACGTGTCGGTTCACCTGCTGAGTCTGGATCTCCAGATGAGGGATCTGGGGATTCTGTATTTTGAACCAGCACCTGAGGTGATTGTTCTGATTTGGCAAACTGGAGAAGTGCTCTCCTTGTGTGCCTTGTCCACCAGCAGACCTTTGCGTATCGGTCCCTCTAGACTTCCTCAGTGGTCACCGCCTCCGGGAAGACCACCTGATGCTCCTCCTTCCCATACGAATGATGACAGTAGCTGACAGTGATCGAGCTCTCCTTTTGGTCCAGCAGTGTTCTAAGTCCTGGGCATGTGTGACTCCTTCGATCCTTGTGCTGGGGGGCTATTGTGATCTCCATCATGGCAGAAGTAATGGAAGCTCTCCCGAAGCACAGAGAGGCAGAGCAGGTTGCCCAGAACAACACATGTAGAAAGTGTCAGAGCTGAGTTTTGAACCTGGAGTCTGCCTTCAGAGCCCTCACTCTGTCCCCAGTGGGCCTGGCCGACAGCATCGTCATTACAGCTGAGGTCCGGCTTACTTGCTTCTTTTCTCCTCTCCTAGATCCTGAACTCCTGAAGGCAGGCCTTTTACATCCCCAGGGCCTAGCAAAGTGCTAGGTATGTGGTAGGGGCTCAGTCAACATCTGTGGCAGGACAAGGAGGAGGAGTGATGACAGGAGAGGACCTTGAGGGCGGGGAGATGCCCTGGGTCTTTGTTTGGGGATGAGGAGGAAGAAGGAGAGGCGAAGGATGGGTATAAAGTTAAATATGAGGGGTCTTCAAAAAGGTCACTGAAAGATCTGTATAATCTTTTAATCCCATTTTTCCACGAACTTTTTGAAGCACCTTCATATAAGCAGCAATGTCTCAGCTTTCCCAAAAGGATCATGTTGCCTCTTTCTCTGGCAGGTGCAACCTGGCCCCCGTGCAGGAGTATGCCCAGGACGTGGGGCTCAAGACAGACCTGGTGACCATGAACCCCTCGGTCATCCAGCGGGCCTTTGAGGACCTGGTCAACGCCACATGGCGGGAGAAGCTGCTGCAACGGCTGCACGGCCTCAATGGCAGCATCCTGTGGATTCCTGCCTTCATGGCCAGGGGTGGCAAGGAGCGCGTGGAGTGGGTCAACGAGCTCATCCTGAAGCACCACGTCAACGTGCGGACGGCATACCCCTCACTGCGCCTGCTGCACGCCGTCCGCGGGTGAGCGGCCTCCCCAGGGCAGGGGACCATCACTCAGTGGGAGATCTTGGGAGGCAATATTCCTTTCCCAGATGTATGTCCACCCCAGCTCTACCATCCCCCAGCTGGGTGACCTTGGCAAGTCACCTGACTTTTCTGAGCCTCCATTCCTTGAAAAATGCAGGGGGTTGGCAATGCCAATTCGGGCCAGTTGGTAGTGCCTGCTGGAGAGCTATGTTGAGAATGATCCTGGGCTGGGCGGAGTTCAGTGGGGACTGATGCCATGAATATGAGAGAGGAGATGGTCGCTGGCTTGTCACATATCTGCCTCCCAAGGTGGGCGATTTCCAAGAAAAGCAGGATCAGATGCACGTGGCTTCACATACGTTAATGTAATCTCTCTAATCTTTAGTTTCCTCATCAGTAAAATAAGGATGGGGGTGGTAGCAGTGGAGGAATGTGAAGACTAAATGAGATAATATATGGGAAATGCCGAGTAAAATGAGTAAAATGTCAGTAGAGACACTCAACATTGTCCTCATCATCACCATCATCATC
>NW_007732893.1:98750-99132 GCF_000696425.1 Galeopterus variegatus | reverse complement strand
TTCTCCTGGTTAGATCTGGATTTCTAAATTCCAGGAAATGGATTCCAAGAACTAAGGAAGATGAGCAGGGAATGTTGAGGTTCTGAACTGTTCCTATTAAGAATTCCATGTCAACCAAGGTGAGGCTGTTCGACAGCCCCCACCAAGCAAGTAGTAATTCCCAACCTCCTGATTGTTTCCCCCCATCCATGTGACCCAATATAGACCTCCCAGGCACTTGGACCAGTAAATTGGCTTGGGATAGTACTAGTGCCCATCATAACCGCGACCAGAGCATAGCTGGACATTAAGCATCTATTCACTCTGTCTCAGTTATTTACTGTAGTGAAATAAATCACCCCAAAACTTAGTAGCTTAAAAAAACAACAGTCTTTTTATGTTT
>NW_007732893.1:87988-98481 GCF_000696425.1 Galeopterus variegatus | reverse complement strand
GCAGTCAGGTTGACTGGAAGTGGAAAAGTAGGGGCTGGAGCAGCTGGGGTTGAACATGCATGTCTCCCTTCATGTAATCTTAGCTCTTCTCCATGTGGTCTCTCTGCATGGGTTATAGTGGGCTTCCTCACAGCATGTCAGCCTCAGAGTGGTCAGACTGCATACATGGTGGCCCAGGCTCCAGCGTATGTGGTCCAGAGACCAAGGCAGAAACTGGATCACCTCTTAAGGTCACATAGTGTCACTTCTATCATAATCTACTGGCCAACCAGTCACTAAGGTGGCCCAGAATCAAGGGGAGTGGACATAGACCCCACCTCTCAATAGGAGAGTACCAAACAATTTGAGGACATGTTTAAAAACCTACACACATTCATTCGACAAATATTTATTGAGTTCTTACTATGTGCCAGGCCCTGTTCTAGACACTGTGATACAGTAGTGAATAAAATAAAGTCCCTGATCTCATTAGCACTTAAGTTTTCTTGTAGGGGAAGATACATTACAGGTAAACACATAAATAGGATACTTTCAAATAGTGCTAGCAGGAAAGACTTCTCTGGAAAGAAGTTGTTTGAGCTTAAGACTAGAGGAAAGAGAAGGCCCCAGCAATGCTCAGATCTGGGGGAGGAGCCTTCCAAGTAGAGAGAACCCGAAGTTCTCCGGCCCCAAGATGGGAGCACGTGTTCAGGGAAAAGCAAAGAGACAGTATGGTTGAAGCCGAGTGAGCAAGGAGAAAAGGGCCAGGAGATGATGCTGGCAAGAGAGGCAGGGGCTGGAACACACATAGCCTTGTGGGCCGTGGTAAGGAGTTTGGATTTGACTCTAAATCTGAGGGGCCGTCATGGAGGTAAGGGACAGGATCTGATTTATGTCTTTAAAAGATCTCGCTGGCAAGAATGAAAGCTAGAATATTCCTTGGAAAGCTGTTGCAATAGCTTAGACAGGAAACAATTATGACTTAGACCAAGTTGGTGGCATGGGATATGTAACAGTTTGCTCAGATTTGCTGTAAAGTTTGGAGGTAGAAGCAGCAGGATTTGCTGGTGGATTCTATTTAAGGACCATAAAGGGTGAAGAAAGAGAAAAATCCAAGGTGACTCTTAGGATTAGATCTGAGCAAAATGGTGAATGGTGGTGACATTTTCCGTGATAGGAGAACCTGGAGAAGCCCACGCTTGTTTGAGGGTACGGAGAAAGACCGTTCTTTCATGGGCATGTTAAGTTTGAGATGCCTATTGCATATATACTCTGTCACACTCCTGACCTCCCAGCTTGGGGTCAAGCCCTGCACTCAGTTGCCCAACCAGCCACATGGCAGGTCACAGTCCTGCTCCAGACCATTGGAATGCTCTTCACTGGGGCCTTAGCATAGCTTGGTGTGACCCTGGGAAGCCCTCTGAGCTACCCACAAAGGACTCTTATCCTCAAAAAGTTGACTCCCAAGGTACCCAAGCCTGTGACCAATACTGGTCTCATTATAGTGGGTATCAACACAGGAAAACCCATTGCCCCAAGGGAAGACCTGGAAAGACATTCAATAGGGGTAGCCACATGCTACCAGAGTAAAACCTGCATGGACACAGGGCTCACTGGGGCCACCTCCCCCATCCTGGAGGTTGACCTGTCAGGGGACCCTTCACTTCATCCCTGTCACAGAGGGGGTCTGCTGCAGCAACCCTCACCTCATGGATTTAGATTCCCTGCCTTAAGTGTTGTTTCTTCCTGGAAGGTGGAAAACTCTTTCAAGTTTGGGAATTCAAGGAGACAAGAGAAAGAGAAGGACTACCCTTCAGTAAAGAAAGAAGATGTTCCTTGGATGGGGAATGGGCAACCACCTGGAGGAAACGTCTGCAGGCAGAGCTATTTCCAGTTATAAGTGACTGACTTTCGTGTGTCAAAATAGCATTAAGTACCAGTAGTAAGCCCTCTAAGCAAGCAGGCTGTTAATCCTGAGATTGCAACATCTTTCTTTGCAGGAGCTCCAATGAGGATATACTGCAGGAGAGATGGGTAGGGATGGCCTCTGCTTGTAGCAAGGGAAGAAGGTGGGAAGAAGGGGGCTTCAGGGGACTTGGAATGGGTTTCTGCCAGTGGTCCTTTCCCTCCATGAGGCCACTGGACCTTGTAAGGTATGGGGTCCAATAGTACATTAGCAGAAAGGTTGGCAGCATGTGTAATGAGAGGAAGGGCTTGCCTCTGACTTGGTAGTACCTTACCTGGTCCTCACTGCAAACAGGGGAATGGGCTGGTGAGAGATGAAGAATGGAGCCATGTGAGAAAAGACCAAAAATTGTAGAGAAGAAGGCTGAGGAGGAACCTGGACAAGAGGCAATGTGGCCTAGAATCAAAACCATGGGCTTTGGAGGTGGGGACAGCTCCAAAGGGTTCAAGTCCCAGCTCCGTGACTTGCTTGGTTGGGCCACCTGGTGCCCTCTGCCCACCCCCTGAGCCCTGCTTTCTTTGTCCCTTCACTGGGGAATCCTACCTACATCAGCAGGTGTGTCCTGTGCCATCAGTCAGTCCTGGCTGCTGCGATCATGGCAGCTGCCACCAGCTACCTGAAGAGCTACCACATGGGAAAGAGATTAGTCTTGAGCCAGAGGGGGGAGCCACAAGAAGGAAAGTAGAATTAGGCTGAATCTGATATAAGGCTCTTCAGTAGACAGAGAATTGCCTAAGTCAACTAAGCCCGTCATGAGTTCTTCACTTTGAAGTCCCAATAATGAACTCTAGTTTACAGAATAACCTTATGTTCTTATTTAAAAATCTATTGCCCAGGGCCGGCCTGGTGGCGCACTGCTACAGTGCACTGCTTGGGAAGCGCGGCGGCGCTCCCGCCGAGGGTTCGGATCCCACATACAGACCAGCCGCTCACTGGCTGAGTGAGGTGTGGGAGCAACACCGAGGGTTGCGATCCCGTTGCCGGTCCCGGTCCGGTACGGGCGCGACACTGAGGGTTGCGATCCATTGCCAGTCACGAAAAAAGACAAAAAGGGAAAAAAAAAAAATCTATTGCCCAAATAAATCCCCTATTTATGGGGTGTGTGGAGGGTGGGAATAAACTTTTTTATTATGATAAAATATACATAACAAAAAATTTACCATTTTAACCATATTTAAATGTACATTTCACTCAGAAGAAATTCACTCTTAGAAGAAAACATAAGGGAAAATCTTCGTCACCTTGGATTTGGCAATGTTCTCTTAAGTATGAAACCAGAAGCACAGGCTGTAAAAGAAAATAATAGACAAATTGGACTACATCAAAATTAAAAACGTTTATGCATCAAAAGACAATTATCAAGAGAGTGAAAAGACAACTTGTGGGATGGGAGAAAATATTTACAAATAATATATCTGATAAGGGATTGACATCCAGGATACGCAAAGAACTCCTACAACTCAACAGCAAAATAACCCACAAATAACCCAATTTAAAAATGAGCAAAGGACTTGAACAGACATTTCTCCAAAGAAGATATATGAATGGCTGATAAGTGCATGACNTAGTTTACAGAATAACCTTATGTTCTTATTTAAAAATCTCTTGCCCAAATAAATCCCCTATTTATGGGGTGTGTGGAGGGTGGGAATAAACTTTTTTATTATGATAAAATATACATAACAAAAAATTTACCATTTTAACCATATTTAAATGTACATTTCACTCAGAAGAAATTCACTCTTAGAAGAAAACATAAGGGAAAATCTTCGTCACCTTGGATTTGGCAATGTTCTCTTAAGTATGACACCAGAAGCACAGGCTGTAAAAGAAAAAAATAGACAAATTGGACTACATCAAAATTAAAAACGTTTAGGGGCCGGCCCGGTGGCGCACTGGATAGTGCGCCGCTTGGGAAGCGCGGTGGCGCTCCCGCCTGAGGGTTCGGATCCCACATACAGACCAGTTCCCGCTCACTGGCTGAGTGAGGTGCGGGAGCAACACCGAGGGTTGCAATCCCGTTGCCGGTCCCCGGTCCGGTACGGGGGCAACACTGAGGGTTGCAATCTGTTGCCGGACACGGAAAAAGACAAAAGACAAAAAAAAAATTAAAAACGTTTATGCATCAAAAGACAATTATCAAGAGAGTGGAAAGACAACTTGTGGGATGGGAGAAAATACAAATAATATATCTGATAAGGGATTGACATCCAGGATATGCAAAGAACTCCTACAACTCAACAGCAAAATAACCCACAAATAACCCACTTTAAAAATGGGCAAAGGACTTGAACAGACATTTCTCCAAAGAAGATATATGAATGGCTGATAAGTGCATGACAAGATTCTCAACATCACTAATCATCAGGGGAATGCAAATCAAAACCACCATGAGATATCACTTCACACCCAGTAGTAAGTCTACTATCAGAGAATATCATGTTGATGAGAATGTGGAGAAATCAGAATCCTTGTGCTTTGCTGGTGGGAACTTCAAATGAGGATCAACTTTTGAGGCACCCTAGTATCTTCATTTTGCAAATGAGAAACTCAACGCTTAGACAAGTTAGGTAATTTGTATAAGGTCACCCAGCCAGTAAGTAGCCAAACCAGGAAGTAAACCGTGTTAGCTGACTCTAACACAATGCTCCAGGTCAGCAGAACTCCGCACCCATCCACTGCTGGACTGGGGTCCCAATGGGCTCTCTGGGCTGGGAGATGCCACACCGGGGAAGTGGTGTTAGTAGACACAGCACGTAGCAGCACGTCAAGACTCCACCTACACACTGCCGGTGCTCAGAGCACGGGCAGCTTTCCCACCAGGAGAACAAGCTGAAAGGTCAGACACCTCAGGGTCTCACCAGATGCCTGCCAGAACCTGAGGTGTGACACTGTCTTGTTGAAACCCTAGCTGAGGCTCCCCATGCCATTTGTCCCTTGACCATGCCTTTGGCTTTGCCATCCCAGATTGGTTTGGCTGCTTTTTCTCATCCAAGGCATCTTTCAGAAGAGCAGATGTCCCTGGATGGCAACTGTGCAATCACACATTCTGACTGCTGCTCTGGATGGCTTGAAACAGGACACAGAGGGAAATAGATATGGGGCATATGGTACTCTACCTAATGCTTATGTGCCAGACACCACACTAAGCATTGTCTCAGGTAATGAGAGAACTACTTCCATCATCCCCATTTTAGAGATAGGAAAACTGAGCCTCAGGGAGTAACTTGCACAAGTTCCCGTGGCTGGTAAGGGATAGATCTAGGACTCCTGGTCCCTACCCATTTGCTTCTATTGCATATAAACAGGAAATAGACTTAGGAAAATAATATTAGGAAGGCCAAAGCTGGAATAGGTTTGAGCTTATGTAACAAACTTATATTAAGAAAAAAATATAAACTTATATTTATGTTTCGAGTAAGAACAAAAAGACAGGTGCAGACGGCATAGAGGCTGCGAAGGACAGAAGTAAAAGGGACTCCTTGAAACCTCTTCCATCTGTGTTTTCTGAGCAAAGGAACCAGGTCTTTACCTGGATAGGGTGACGAGGCCTTCAGTATCTTCACTTTTCAGTCCCACTTTGTTGCTATAAACCAGTGGGTCTCAACACGGTCCCCGCATCAGCAGCAGCAGCGTCGCCTGGGTACATGTTAGAAGTGCAGATTCTCAGCCCCACCCCAGACCTACTGAATCAGAAACTCAGGAGCGCGACCCAGAAAGCCATGTAATAGCCCTCCTGGTGATTCTGATACATGGCATAAGTTTGAGAACCACTGTTCTCAACAAAATCAAGACCATTTAACATCCCGGGAGAAAACTTGCAGTCAGATCACTGAGCAGCTGGCCGGGATCTTCTCCAAATTGTGCAAAATTGGAGAAGGGCAATCTGGGACAGGCAATCTTTGGGCCAATTTTCTAAACATGGGGAAATGATGGACACCCCATGTTGAGACTCCGAGCCAGAGTTTTAAAAAGGTCTCCGCTCAATGACACATGAACACTTAAAGATGGAGAGGTAAACAGCAGGAGCAGAGTGAGCTCACTGGGAAATACCAGGGCACACTGTCCTCGTGTCCCTTCATGAGCAGGGTAGCAGAGAGGTGGGCCTGGATCAGAGCAGTCATCTCGTATCTGGACTTAAGTCACTTCCTTTGACAAACATTTCGTGGGCAACTTGGAGAACTGTGACCTGGTTGACAATTCAGGAAATAGAACGGGACAAATATTAACTTTCTTCTCAGAACAACCTTATAACATAGAGACTATTTTTATCCCCTTTTTACACATAAGGAAACTGAGGCTCAGAAATGTTATGTAAATTGCCCAAGGTCACACAGATGAGGACGAGGAACGGGACTAGAATCCACATGGATAGCCTGTAAAGTCTCTACTTTTCCCACGGCCACCTCCTTTCTCATATTCTTGACAGGTAAATTGACCACTATCTGTTGACCACTGACGCCCAAAGGATGCTAATTAATTAGATTAATATTGACCTCATGGAGACCTCTATGAACCTGCCACCAGGTTCGGTCTTTGTCCCTGTTTTTGCCAGTGACTTAAATGAGGGTATCAGTGGTCTGCTTTGCAATTTCATTGGTGATATGACTTTGGAGGATTTCTCAATATTCAGTGTCTTCGGGTTAAATCCAAATCAATCTAAGGGTAAGAAATTTCATATAGACAAGTGCAAGGTCCTGTACGTAGGTTCTAAACAATCACACAAGTGCACAGGAATGAGCAGTACCGACCACCAGCAGGTGTACGGCTGCTCAAAAGGATAACGTGATCTTAGGTGGCGGCAGTGGATGTATAACATATTGAAGAGCCTGGGAGGTCGGTGATTGCCTTGCTTTGCTCTGCCTGGTCAGATCCCACCTGGAGAATCACGTTCAGTTTTGGACACAAGCTGGAGAAGGGACCACAGTGGCAGAAAACTTGGAAAGTTGAAAGGTTTCGAGAGAGAGAAAGCTCCAAGGAACGCAAGAGCAGCCTTCTCTCATTCAGCAAATATTCCTTAGGCACTTAAAGTCTCCAGGCCTATGCTGGGGGAATAGAAACATCAATAAAACAAGGTCTCTGCCCTTAAGGGGCTCATAGACTCAGCCTGAGGTTCCAGGTATAGAACTGGGGTTGAGAGAGGATCTACAGGAAGCCAGATCCCATCTGGACACTGGCAGCAACGTTCCACCAGATAAGATCCCCTGAAATGAGCCTGGCTGCCTCTCAGGAGGTGGTGAACTCAGCCTCCTTGGAGATTTTCAGGCTGCAGCGAACACCCCTTACTGGGGCCATGGAGAGGGAAACCCATGTCACGCAGACAGAGCTGCAGATTAGTTTGGTAGGGCTGCTGTAACAAAGTCCCACAGACTGGTTGGCTTAAACAACAGAAGTATAGTATCTCATAGTTCTGGAGACTGGAAGTCCAAAATTAAGGTGTTGGGGTTGGGTCCCTTCCGAGGGCTGTGACAGAGGAATCTGTCCAGACCTCTCTCCTAGGCTGGTAGGTGGCTGTCTCCATGTTCACATGGCGTTCTCCCTGTATTCCTGTGTCTCCAAAGTTCCCATTTATAAGGACACCAGTTATGTGAGGATACTTCAAAAAATTTGTGGAAATTTGAAATAAAAAATAATACAAATCTTTCCATGAGCTTTTAGAAGATGCCCCCTTGTACTGGATTAAGTGCCCCCCATGACCTAATTTTAACTTGATTACCCTGTGAAGACCCTATCTCTATATAAGGTCACATTTCAAGGTACCGGGGGTTAGAACTTCAACACATGAACTTGGGGAGACACACATAGTTCAACCAGAACAGTTGGGATAGATGGCCTCCTTTTCTTCTCTGAGATTCTTTGATTCCACCCATCTGTGCCAGGGGGGTCTCTGACCCACAGTGTACTTACAAGATTCCTGCTCACCTGAGGCAGTTGCAGACCTGGCATTGCCAGGGCATGGGGAGCCTCGTGCAGAAAATCTGAGCAGAAGTCCTGCCCTTCCATCCTCACCCGGCAGCTGGCAAGGCCCAGCCTCTGGTGCCCTGCCCCAGCCTGAGCAGCTCCCCTGGGGGTCCCTGGCTCTGCTGGCCTGCAGAGTGGCACAGCGCGCTGGCCGGCTGTTGGCAAGGGAGGTGAGCGGCAGAGGGGAAGGACACCAGGGCGACTGAGTATGGCCTCAGGAAGTGGGAAGCTGTGGTCGGCAGCTGGTAGTGAATGGCTCTGATTCAATCACAACAGCAGGGGAGGCTGTGACACACAGAGAGGGCGCCCGCTGGCCCATTCAGCCACCCAGCCCACTGGCCTCAGTACAGGCAAGGCCAGTGAGTTGGTGCTTAATTTGGCACCAGGAGTGCTGAGCATGGGGCTGAGGATGGCACTGACTCAGCTTGCCTCCCGCCAGGGCCAGAGGAGGCAACTTGGCAGAACAGGCCCTGCTGCCTGGCAGCGAGGAGCGGAAACCTGGGGCTGGGAGCAGGCCCAGCCGGAGAGGAGCAAGGTGTAAAGAATAAAGGGAGAGACCAGCACAGGTTGCAGGTGCCCCTCCCTGACAAGCCCACCGCAATCCAGAGAGCATGGCCCCACGGCCAGTCCCTTCCTCTTGCAGGTCCCAGCCTCCTCCAGTGGACAGCGAGCGAGGCGAACTAGAGTCACCTTTCTGGAAGTGTGTCCATAGAAGAGAAAAGGAGGGAGGCCTATGGTATCAAGGCACAGATGGCTACTGGCATTTGTTTATTTTTAATGGATTCTCTCTCTCTCTTAAATAGCAATGCCCATGGTAAAAAGAAAAATCTGAATTGTATAAAAAGATTTAAAGCTCCACTCCACACCCCTCCTCTCCTCCTCCACAGAGGCAACCTGTTAAATTGGTTTGCTGTGTGTGTATTCTTCCAGAAATATTCCTTTTTATACATAAGAGAACATGTTCTAAGCACTGCACCTTGCTAAATTCTGGAAATTATTTCCTATCAGTACACACAGCCTCATTCTCCTTCACAGTTGCCTAGTGGTCCACTGTGTGTTTGGACCATAGTTTGTGTAAGCAGAAGCTAGTGGTGGGCATCGAGGGTGTTTGCAATCTTTTGCTAGTATAATCAGTGCTACACTGATCACCCTTGTACTGATACCTGCAAACACATACGTACATTTATAGGCTTGCTCTTTAGAAAAGCGAGACAGGCACATTGTTAATTTTTATAGCTATTGCCAGATTGCCCTCCCTAGAGGTAGGTACCAATTTACACTCTCGCCTACAATGATTGAAAATGCCTGTTTTCCCATAACCTCACCAACAAGTGTGTTATCAACATTTGTTATGTTTGCCAATCCAGTGGAAAAATGGGGCCTGATTGTTGTTTGAAATTGGATTCCTTTGATTATGAATGAGGTCAAGTAGAATTTTGTTTGCTTGCAGTGACATCAATTTAAATTCCAGAATTCAGACAGAAGGTTAAAGCCCCCAAGAAAATGGTCTTGCTAGGTCTCTGCTGGGCCTCCAGGGACATAGGTGACACCTGGGCATGCCCGGCAGTCCCTCCACTCCCCAACAGACCCACCCTATAGCAGAAGGAACCCCTTCAATAACCAGGATCATGTTTTTCCTCCTTTCTTTTGGCTACTTTCTCTCTAGGATGGTGTTAGTCTGCTTTTCACATGTGCAGACCTGGTGTTTTAGAATGAAGCTGGGCTCATTCACCTCTCCTGACAAAGACAGCCACTAGCCTCTGCTTGCTAGTTTTCATTTACTGCTTCATTAAATAAAGATTTGTGGAGTGCCCACCTTATGCATGCGCTCTGCTAGGATCTGGGCTTACACAGAAGCAGGAAGTCAGTCCATTTGCTACAGAATTTAAAACTGTAGGGGAGCAAGAGGCAAACAAGTAATCACTATGATAGGGGTAGAATAACATATGGATCAAGACCATGCAGGGAGGCCTGGGAGGCTTCCTGCAGGAAGTAGCATTGAAGCGAGACCTTAAGCAACTGCCAGCCAGGAACACATGGGAGGTGTCTGAGACATTCCTCGTGGCAGTGTGGCTGTGCACACCAGGTTGTGGGAGAGGTTTGCAGACCCAGATCTCAAGGGCTTCACAAGCCAGGCTGAGGCCATTGGATTTTATCTTGTGGACTCCAGGAGTCATTGGAGATTTTTCAGTGGTGTGGTCCTATTTGAGGTTAGCATGGCTTACTTGAGCAAGGGCAGTGGCTTGGGTGAACATGGAGGCCGGTGACCAGGAATTGGCCTTCAGCATCCTCATGGCTGGACCAACTCTTCACAACAGCCCCAGTTCTGAGACAAAAGCCCCAGCTCTCTATCGCCACAAAGCTGGGCAGCTTCATCCTGAGATATCCTGCAGCACACCAGAGCCCTAAACAGTGCTCCCAAGGAAAGCACAGAAATGGGCTGTTGGTCCCCAGATCAGGGCCCAGGCTGCTGACACAAGGCTCTGGCTTCGTGGTTGATCTTCCACAGAGAACCACTGAGGTCCCTTGGCAAACCCTGTGAGGTATTCCTGCTCCTTAAGAATATTGTGAGTTCTGGGGCCGGCCC
>NW_007732893.1:75156-87032 GCF_000696425.1 Galeopterus variegatus | reverse complement strand
CCAGGCTGCTGACACAAGGCTCTGGCTTCGTGGTTGATCTTCCACAGAGAACCACTGAGGTCCCTTGGCAAACCCTGTGAGGTATTCCTGCTCCTTAAGAATATTATGAGTTCTATCCCACAGTGTTTTCAGCTTCTTGGAGAAAGCCCTCTTGGTCCCTTTTTTCAACAATGGCAGCCACTATTCTGTCCGCGTACCAAGCCCAGGTATCCAGGGAGAAGGACAAATGTGCTTCAGAGATGGTTTTGGCAATACTCATTGATTGCTGTCCGTGCTCATAAAATACAGTGCTTAATCATCATAGCAATCGAGGTGGCCAATTTGAAAAATAATTACTGACTTCTTTGAGATTACTTTGGCTCCTAATTAAAATCTCAAGACTGGGATATTAAAGGTGCATTGTCAATACAACGTCCTGGATGCACCCGGCTAACCTCATTTGGGAAGGCAAAATTGATTAGTTTGTGTTTTAACACCCAGCTGTTATCCTAAAGAAAGAAATCATCTACAAATCGGCCATGCACATGATCTCTAACTTGGCCAGAGCAACTGAGGAAATATAAAGGAAATGGAGAGTGGTTTGTTTTTGCAGAACTCCGTCAGCTTCCATTACAAGCCGCTCATTAAACGGCACTCCCGTGTCCCTGTCAGACATCACTCAGAAGTTCTTGTTTACCCGTGGAGGCAGAACAGGAAGCAAGTGAGTCCCCTCCATACCCCAGAGCTCTCAATTCATTCTGGAGCCTCATTTGCCGTTAACACCTTTCCCAGTTAGTGATTCTAGGTGAAAAACCTGGCACCAGATCTGAGCAGTTGGGTGTTTCTATTCCCATTCCAGCTGGCTGCATGCCTTGCTAGCTTCCTCCTTTCTTTTTTTTTTTTCACATCTTCCCATTTTTCAATTCCATTTGAAAAATGTGTTTCATGTGTTTGCTGAGCACGATGGATTTCACATCTTCCCATTTTTCAATTCCATTTGAAAAATGTGTTTCATGTGTTTGCTGAGCACGATGGAAGTCAGGATAATCGATTCCAGACTTTGCTATAGTAACACACCCTGAGATTCCAGTGGTTTAGCACAACAGAAGTTTATTTCTCACTCTCACAAAGCGTGATGTGAGTTGACAGGGGCTCTCTTCCAATCAGTGATTCAGGGATCTAGGATTCTTCCATCTTAGGGTGATATATCTTAACAGGAGGCTTTAACATTCTCTGTTCTCTGAGGCAGGAGAAGAGAAAAAGGGAGAATCTGCTTTTGAAAGACAGCCAAGAAAGGATACATTTCTTGTCGCTGCCTGGGAGCCACAAGTGGTCTCATGACCCCAGCCCAGTTACAAGGGATGCTGGGAGATGTAGAGGAGTGCAGAGTGCGTGGAGTGTTTGTTGAGTGCTACTGTCTCTGCTACAGTGCTTTGGGTGCAGCATGCACTGAGCCGATGCGTTTAGAGTCCTCCTACAAAGGAGTGTAAGGCATGGTGCCTGCTCTTGGGGAGATCACAGTACAATTTCATGAGGGAGACCAACCCATAATGGTAATGAATTATCAGCCCGGGTTGCTAAGCACAATAAGAGAAGTAGAAAGAAAGCTCATGATAATCAGGTGGAGGTGATTGACAGCCTGAGCTGGGGAAAAAGGGTGAAACAAATGGAATATTTATAGGAAGATGTGATGCATATCCTTAGTTTTTTGGGGGAAAAGAGTGTTCTCCCAATGGACGTGTGGGGAAAGGCATCCAGGGGGAGGGTCCAGCACGTGTCTGTGTAACCTTTGACCCACCTAGGAGCTACTTGCACATTTCATCACTGATTAAATTCTCTCCCCCTTTCTGAGCATAGTATTGAGGGCCTGAAAGGAAAGTCTTCCCTTGCTAAGGTCTTACTACCAAAAAATAAACCACAAATCCTTGATGTGGCATTTGGCCGGTGTTAAGGNGTGTTTCTATTCCCATTCCAGCTGGCTGCATGCCTTGCTAGCTTCCTCCTTTCTTTTTTTTTCATATCTTCCCATTTTTCAATTCCATTTGAAAAATGTGTTTCATGTGTTTGCTGAGCACGATGGAAGTCAGGATAATCGATTCCAGACTTTGCTATAGTAACACACCCTGAGATTCCAGTGGTTTAGCACAACAGAAGTTTATTTCTCACTCTCACAAAGCGTGATGTGAGTTGACAGGGGCTCTCTTCCAATCAGTGATTCAGGGATCTAGGATTCTTCCATCTTAGGGTGATATATCTTAACAGGAGGCTTTAACATTCTCTGTTCTCTGAGGCAGGAGAAGAGAAAAAGGGAGAATCTGCTTTTGAAAGACAGCCAAGAAAGGATACATTTCTTGTCGCTGCCTGGGAGCCACAAGTGGTCTCATGACCCCAGCCCAGTTACAAGGGATGCTGGGAGATGTAGAGGAGTGCAGAGTGCGTGGAGTGTTTGTTGAGTGCTACTGTCTCTGCCACAGTGCTTTGGGTGCAGCATGCCCTGAGCTGATGTGTTTAGAGTCCTCCTACAAAGGAGTGTAAGGCATGGTGCCTGCTCTTGGGGAGATCACAGTACAATTTCATGAGGGAGACCAACCCATAGTGGTAATGAATTATCAGCCCGGGTTGCTAAGCACAATAAGAGAAGTAGAAAGAAAGCTCATGATAATCAGGTGGAGGTGATTGACAGCCTGAGCTGGGGGAAAAAGGGTGAAACAAATGGAATATTTATAGGAAGATGTGATGCATATACTTAGTTTTTTGGGGGAAAAGAGTGTCTCCCAATGGACGTGTGGGGAAAGGCATCCAGGGGGAGGGTCCAGCACGTGTCTGTGTAANTCTCCCAATGGACGTGTGGGGAAAGGCATCCAGGGGGAGGGTCCAGCACGTGTCTGTGTAACCTTTGACCCACCTAGGAGCTACTTGCACATTTCATCACTGATTAAATTCTCTCCCCCTTTCTGAGCATAGTATTGAGGGCCTGAAAGGAAAGTCTTCCCTTGCTAAGGTCTTACTACCAAAAAATAAACCACAAATCCTTGATGTGGCATTTGGCCGGTGTTAAGGCTTGCATTTGCTCAGGGAGTGTCTCATGCGGGGACACTGCCGGTGTCTTGAGTGTGCCTGGACAGCATTGGCTGCAGCTGCAGCACACTCCCAGCCCTGACCCTCCCAGATTGCCATGGGATGAAAAACAACCAAAAACCAGGAGTCAGGAAGCCTACATCTCATCTGAGCTCTATATAACCAGCTGTGTGGGAAACTGGCCTCTTCTCAGACAAGTCACCCTGGACTTCCACATTTTCCTTTGTAGACTGAAAGAAGGGGGCGAATTCAATCCAGGAGCCCCATGGATTAACACAGACATGGTCTGTTTGACTCACCCAATAGGGCCTCTCATTATGTTTTTAAATTTCTTTTAATCAGCCAACATTTAAAAATTGGAGAACTTGTATGAAAATCCAGATTTCTGACACTCTTAGAAAAAAATCAGAACATCTGGCACCACCACAGTAGACAACAATAAGACTGGCTACCCCTTGAGAAGCCACAGTCCCCGCCACTCCCTATTGCCTGAGCCACTGAGGCCATGTGTGGTTTTCCTTACATGTCACCCAGATCCCACCTCACTGAGTTACATCCCCAGGCCACTGAGCTAGATAAGTTCTCCAGTCCCAATCATGTTTAAAACTCTGGCTATTCCTGACACTGACTCTTTTCTTCTTTTTTTCTCTAAATATATCTTATTCCTGGGTTCTTTTGGCAGAACTACCTACTAGTCAGAGCAAGAGTTCTTAGCCTTGGTGGCACATTTAAATTACTGGGGGAAGTTGTAAAAATCTCAGTGTCTGGGTCGCATCAGAGTGGGATCCAGGCGATTCCAGTGGGCAGCCTCAGTTGAGAAGCTCTGCATTAGAGCTGCAAATGCAATGCACTAGCTTGCGGGGGTGAGCTCCCCATTACTGGACAAGGTTAAGTCAAGGTGGATGAGCACTTGCAAGGATGTGTGGGAGGATCCAAACATNTTTTTACAGGTACTGGCTGACCAACAAAGTCCACATCAAAAGACCCACCACTGGCCTCCTGATGTACACCCTGGCCACGCGATTCTGCAACCAGATCTACCTCTATGGCTTCTGGCCCTTCCCGCTGGATCAGAACCAGAACCCGGTCAAGTACCACTATTACGACAGCCTCAAGTATGGCTACACCTCCCAGGCCAGCCCCCACACCATGCCTCTGGAATTCAAGGCCCTCAAGAGTCTGCATGAGCAGGGGGCTTTGAAACTGACTGTCGGCCAGTGTGACGGGGCCACGTAAGGGGGGCATCCTGGGGGACTCAGAGGCTCACATTTTCTGCCAGCTCCACCACAGGCAGATGGGAGTCAGGGCGGCACAAACAATAGAACAAGCAGGCTAGTGGTTTTCTTTGTTAAAGTGTAAAACAGTGACCAGAATATATATATCTGTACCTGCATATATATATTGACCTGAGTATTTATAACTGTGTGGTGTTCATCTAGCATTAGGCAGATAAGCCACAGGAAGAAGGTGTGGGGAACCCACCTGATTCAGACTGAGACTCAGTCTATCTTCGGGGGCAGAAGGACTTGACATGAAAAGAAGCCAGTCCCCTGACTTTGAACGACAAACTGCCTCCTGGGTTGGAGGGATCTTTGGGCTCGTGGATGAATGAAGAGCCACCTGTTGTCAGCTGCCCTGAGCCTCTGGGATGTGTGGATTCTGGGGGACCCAAGACCCAGAGGGATGGCATGACCCCGTCTGTAGCGGTGCCATTCATGGAGAAGGAGGTGGGAGAGTCCAACCGGGCAAAGGAGCACCAGGAAACCAAGCAGCAGAGGCCACCGCAGAACCAACGGCCTTGTTTTACAAATTTGGAGTTTGACTACCTGAGGAACAAACCACAGTTGACCCACGTGTCCCAGACAGGCCTCCACAGCTATGGAGAGAAGGCTGGAGGGTCACCACAGACAGTTCACATTTCGGTGTAGCAAGACCACCGAGAGCTTCGGGTGGAGCAGCAGATGGCACGGAAGAGGTGGGGTGTTCCAAATCGTGTTTCCAAAGAATCCAGACCTCCTGCTAAAGGCCCGCTCCACCCCAGAATAAGGCAGAAGAGTGTCCAAAATGTGGTGGCTGTGCCAGGTGATCTTTAAAGCAGCTTGAGTCCCCCGAGGGGGAAGAAACCCTGGGATTTCACCCCCAGGGCTGGTCTCCATTCTACCCTGTTAGAATGTTATGTGAGGGGCTCTACTGTCCCCTTCTGCCACCAGGGAAGCCACAGTAAAGTGTGAAAGGGCACTTTTAAGATAAATGTCATCCTTCTTACATATATAAGATTGCTTTTTGGGGTGCCTCACAGAGCCCTGGAGTGTGAGACCTGAAAGAATAAGCGTCTAGCTCCATGTCTCTGCAGCCAGTCTCTCTGTTTGCTTTCTGCATCCTGCATTCTGTGGGGTTCTGCAGCCAGACTGCTGTGTCAATGTCACTTTCTTGTCACTTTCCTATCCTGATGGTCACACTAGCCTGCACCATGCTCCAACACTGAGGTTTTCAATTCCGCAGGGAGAGATTCCAACGTCCACCCCACACCTACCTCCATCTTCCCACAGAGGCAATGACTTTAGAATTTTGCAAAATCCTTTTTTTCTCTATTAAGATTTATATTTCAGACTTAAAAAAAAAACAAAACAAAAAATCTCAAAGCCAAATGCAGTTCCAAATACTGGACATAATCTCCCGGGGATATCTGGGCTCGATGCCAATAACTTAGGGGCTGGAACCACAGGTCACACATAAAGAAGCATTAGCCTTGACCTGTTAGAAGTATTCCCTCGCCTGATAAATAACAGCGTTTTAAAACATATTTGGAAGATAAGTAAAAAAACATTATCTTGAAGGTGAAGGTTAAGTTAAGAAAATTAGTTGCGATACGCTCCTAAGCACATGAGACTGGACGTCATTAATTGGTGGCAGCTCAGAACAGGACATCTGCTCTAAATGAACGGCTGGCAGGAAGCAAGCCGAGGGGCTGGAGGGACACCCAGAACCATGACCCGCCCCCAGTGCCGCTCCAGCCCCAAACCGTGATTACCACGACACATCTCTGCACTTCTTCCCTTGTGGCTCTGCTTGCTGTTGCTTGAGGTCTGAGATGTGGGATTTGCATTATAAAATGAATATTTAAAAAAGCAACAGCCCTCACCAGGCTCTGTGGGAACTGAGTGGTTTGGACCCTCATGAGCAGTGGAAATAATTAGTATCATATTTGACACGTCTCCAGAGCCTTTCATCTTGAGGATCTCAAAGGCCCTAGAAGACTTTTAACTTCTAAAGCTTGCAGTGCCCAGGGGAGCAGGTAGAATGATCAGTAGGGCCTCAGTGGATGATTCGAGAACGTTCCATGGTGAGTCCTGAGGGGAGCCCAGATGTCAGGTCCTGGAGTCGTCCCCAAGCTCTGTCCGCCAGGCCAGCACCCCGTCCCTGCAGGGGAACCAGGGCCAGAATCTTTGGCAAGCAGGGTTTTGTTGCTCTTTTTCTGTCCTGTCTTAGTCTTGGTTCCTTAAACTGTTAAACCGATGGGAGTTGGAGCAGAAGGAGCGCTACGCCTGCCTCTGGGTTCTCTCCAGACAAAGGCTGGAGGCCCGAGGACCACCAGCATGTGCACCATTCCCCTACTCAGTGAGTCCTGCACTGCCTAGATGCTTTGGCTGTGTGACGGCAGCAGCCCAGGGCCTTGGCTCTCCCTCGGTCCTTGTCCTTCTCCGTCTGGACACAGTGGTCCTTCCCTGCCCAGTTAGGGCTCAATTTGAGTGAGGTTCCACCACTGTGTCTGGCACAGGCCAGTTAGCCTGGGGTGGCCCCAGGAAGTCACAGCCTGTCCCCATCACCTTGACCTGCTGCCTCGTAACTCTGGCGGTGACAGGAATCATAAGGATGGGTCAGCCAGCCTCAGCCGGCCTTCGCTGCTCATAGGTGACCCCTTCAGTCACCTGCTGACCATCAGTCAGACTCCCCAGCCACCCTGCAGCCCTTCAGACCTTCTCTATCTGCCTCAAGCCCCCAATGGACCCACTGTCCCTCTCCCCCTCCACTGAAGAGATGGAACCGTCTGAAATGAGATCCCTCAGAACCTCATCACTCCCTCCCTTTCCTCCTCCTTCCTCCCATTTCTGAGGAAGCAACGTCCCTCCTCTTGCCAGTGACATTTTCTCCTGTGCCCTCAGCCACTCTCCTGCCACCTCTGTCCTTTCTGTCCACCAACACACTCATCCCACCCATCCCGGCTCCTGCAGCCTCTTCCCTCACCTCCCTTCACCACCAGGCCTGGGCAGGGTGTCGGACCTCCTGCTGTCCCCTGTCCTGGCCGCCCTGAGCTTCCATGTCTAGCCCACTCCAGTACCAGCCTCTCAGCGCCCTCCATGCCCCCAAGTCAAGAGGCCCCTTCTTTACATCACTTGGCTCTACAGTGACCACCTCTGGACGTGCCCTGGCCCCTTGGCACCCAGGATGCCACATTCTGGTGGTTTTTCTCCTCCCTTCCCAGCCCCTCTGGCCACTTATTTATATATTTATTTATGTATTTATGATTTATTTATTGACACCCCTACCTTGATCTGAAAAGGTGTCAAGGCTGACCCGACCATTAATTCCCTCTCTCCTCCTTGCCCCCCAGAGTAGACGTCCCTTACACGGGCATCCTTCCCTGCACCCCTTTCCATACTCTCCATCCGCAGCCTCCTGCCCTCCTTTGGGTCCAGCGTCACTCTCTGCGAGCGCCATTGCCTCCTCTCTGCAGCCCATCTCCCAGGCTCCACGCGCGGGTTGCACACCGCTTGCTGGACACCCACCCTGCCTGCTCCGGCAGCAGCGCCATCAACTCAACACGCTGACGCCGAGAGAACCCTGTCTCCCTTCCCCCACGACCCCTCCTATTTCTGTTGGAAGACCCGTGACCCTCTCAACTGCCTAGTCTGAGACCCTAACGTCATCTTCGACTCTTCTCCCACATACTGCTCACTGTCCCCTCCCACTAGCACTGACCGCGCCTCTGCTTGTCACTCGCAGCCTCTCGGCAGCAGTCTCCTGTCCCGGGTCTCCTCCGCGCATACTTACACGTTCTCCAGGCCACCCTGAACACGCTCGGAGACTCTCTCTCCAGCTGTTCACAGACCTGTAAAAGTTCCTCTCACTCACGAACCAATGCACAAGTCTTTACCCTGACAGTACAGATCACCCAGTAATGTCCCGTTCTTCCTTCACACACTATCCCGGTCACCCCCGAGCAGGTGTTGTCCTTGGGAGGGGCACCCGCATTTCCCTGTCTCTGTGCCTTTGGTCTGCTGTTCTCCTCCCTGGAATCCTCTCTTCTGTTTCCTTCAGGGCCTGTGCAGAAACCACGTCTTTCATGAAGCCCTCCCTGGTCTACCACCCCCTGGGAGCGCCCCCCCACTGAGCCACCGTAGCACTTTATATGTACCTTTCTCATGGCACGTGCCATATTCTGCCTTGTATTATAGTTCCTCGTGCACCTGTCCTATGACCATTCTTAGACTGTAAGCTCGCCAAGGGCAGGGACCGTCTTACCCATCTGCATCCATTGCAGCACTAGGCGTGGTGCGTAGCACACAGCAGTCGCTCAATAAATGTTTGTTGGATTAAATTCTTAACGCCTGTAGAGGACTTTATAACTAATGAAGTCATTTTGCATCTATAATGTCAAAAGAACCTCCAAACAGTTCCATGGGTTGGGCCAAAGCAGAAATCATTATCCCCATTCTATAGGTCATAAAACTGAGGCAAAAACCTGCATGAAGGCTCATTGCTCATGGGGAGGATTTTCACCTTGGTCTTCTCATCCTCAATCCAGAGCTTTTTCTGTTAATCCTGTGGTTGGGTCACTGTAAACTGAAATCTAACCCTAAGCACTGGCTTGGCTGCCACGAGTTTGGGGCTCACCTCCTCAGAGACCTGGCAAACTTCTGCATGAACCTCAGCACATTTGCCCATCAACACAGGCACAGTCTGCTACTTTCTGGGGAGGGTGAAAGCCGTTTGAGTTTTACCAGGCCCGGGGGGTGGAGCTGTGGGACCTCATCAATCATTCTCACTGCTGTTTTTGCAGGGTAGGAAACCATCCGTCCAGATGGCAGAGACCAACAGCTCCAAGGGGCTGCTGTTTGATAAATCTCTTCATGCCTAATTAAGGCTCCTCTTCCAGAATGAATGGAACAGGGACATTTATTAATGCTGGTCAGATGGGACTCCAGACATGCATGCTGCCTTGTGAATGCCCTTAATAGCATCCCCAATGACACCGACAGCCTGCCCAGCCTGCCGTCTCTCCCCAGCACTGCTGGGTGTTGTCTCTTCCCGTCTTCATCCCCCTTCTTTTGCTTCCCGTCTCTGGGGCTGTCTCCCTGGCACCCACCAAGAGCAGGGTGAGCCCAGAGAGTCGAGGTACCTGAGCCCTGACCTGGAGCATTGCTGTGAGATGGCAGGAAGGGAAGGGGGATGGAGAGTATGCTTTGCCATCCCTCGGGAAGCAAAAACAGACTGGCTTCTGTTCTGATGGCAGGCCATCCACAAAAATGGGAGGTTTCCATGGTTACTGTCTAGAAGCAGTGTTTTAGTTGCCTTTGGGCTTTATGCTGAGGATGGTTTAATTTCCATCCTTAGCAGTGCAGGTGGTGGGGCCATCTCCATACGCAGGGTGTTGAGCCATCCAGCCCCAGGTCAAACAACTGGTCTAGAATCACCCTAGCTGTCTGTAGCCAGAGCCCAACAGAGCTACCCAACAAGGACACTAAAGGGCCCCTGTGGCCTTTCTCAGCCTTTTTCACCCCTTCCTCAGCCATCCCACTTCCCCTAGAACCAGCGGTGGGAAATGGGGCTCCCAAGGGGTTCCAGGAACCGTGTCAAGGCAGACCCCCAAATGCTCTAGCTATGACATCTGTAAACATTAAAGAGGCTTCTCTTCACCCCTTCCTCAGCCATCCCACTTCCCCTAGAACCAGCGGTGGGAAATGGGGCTCCCAAGGGGTTCCAGGAACTGTGTCAAGGCAGACCCCCAAATGCTCTAGCTATGACATCTGTAAACATTAAAGAGGCTTCTCCAAAGCTGACACAGCACCAGCATTGAGCAGCCAGTCCTTGGGGAATTAACAGGAAATGAGGCCCTAACAGCGAAGTGGGAATGCTGGCCCATGGCCACAAGGACCCTCACATGGCGGCCCAGCTGGCCACGAGGAGGCTCACAGACTCTCACATGTCGTATGAGACGAGGCAGTCCAGGCTGGTGCAGGCAAACACCCCTTCAATTTGGTTCAAAGTGCCTTCAGTTTCTAAAATGAGATTGTAATGGTGGAGCCGCTGGACAGAGCCAGTGGAGGGCTGGCCGGCTCCTCAGAATCACTGGTGCCTAACGGAGGTTGGATGTTGCAGGGAAGGCCACTCTGGGGTGAGCTGTTTTGCCCAAGTGAAGCCAGGATTGTGCTTTCTCACTGCAATGGCCCAGGTTGGCAGGTATACAACTCACTGTGATACCAACTGTGGGACAGGTTGCTTGGCTGCATCTTGTGCCTACAAGCACCCCATCTCTGGGCAAGAGCTCTGGGACAGGCACCAGATGTTCTGGAAGCCTGCCACTCAAGAGCCTAGGGGACACGAACAAGGCCACTCAGCTCTGGTATTTTCTCATGTTTCAAGTGGAGAAGACACCTACCCCCGTCCTTTACCAAGTTATTGTGGAAATGCAAATAAAGGATGGTGAGAGAGAGAAATTGGGTGGGGAGCGGGAGGGGGGTGGCTCAGTGCTATAGGGCAAATGACAGGTGTGCAGCTGTGAGTTGTCAGGTTTCTGCTTACCCAACATCAGTTCACACCATTGCCCATCAGTGGCTTTCCTTCACCCTCGGAAGAGAATTCCAAGCATCTTACCACGGCTTACAAGGTCTTGAACCCTCCTGCCCTCAGGCTCACTATATTCCAGCCACACAGACCTTTTGTTTTTTCTAGAACTTTCCAGGATTATCCTAGTCTCAGGGCCTTCCCATTTGCTGTCCCCTCTGCCTGGAAAGCTGCTTCCCCAGTTCCTCGCAGGCTGCCTCCTCCTCATCCTTCAAGCTGCAAATCGAATGTCACCTCCTGGGGAGTCCGTTCCCGGCCTCCTTCAGCTAATTGCTTTCTATTACATTTCACATTACCCTGCTAGGAGGTCTTCATAAGCTATCTGAATTATCTCATTTATTTTGTAGTTCTCAACCCCAAGAAGCTTCATAAAAGATTCCAATGCTCAAGCCATACACAAGACAAGTTTAATTAACAACTCTGGCAGCTGATCACGGACATCCTCCTAGTGCGCAGCCTGGACGATGTCCTTCTAGAATATTCAAGAGAGACTTGCTTTCCATTGGGATCACCTGTGCCCTGGATGGTGGAAGTGGCCATCCTGCAAGGTAATTGCTAAAGTCTCTACCTGGGGTCCTGGCCACAGGCTGGCAATATGACCAGTTCCTTGGCACTCTCAAGAGTCACAGACCGGCTTTGAATTTCTCACAGGTGACGCTTTGTCCCCTGTGGCCCCAGGTAGATAGATGGCCAATATTTTTACCCCTATGGCTGATTTCATGGGTCAGATTTTTCCAGTCTCCATTTGACCCACTCGAACAATGTCATGACTTTTGCCTTTCATGGGAGGCTCATTCCAGGGTCCCCCAGGTGTCACTGAGGTGCTGACTCAGACCCAGCTCCTAACCCCCTGAGATCTCTTCCACTGCAGCCCCTCTCAGGCCTCTGGCCTGAGGCCTTTCTTTTGTTCCTGGCTTCTGCGGGTTTCCATCCTTGATTTCAAGCTTACGTCTATTTTGTCCAGCGGATTTTGT
>NW_007732893.1:69605-74876 GCF_000696425.1 Galeopterus variegatus | reverse complement strand
GCTTCTGCGGGTTTCCATCCTTGATTTCAAGCTTACGTCTATTTTGTCCAGCGGATTTTGTTGTTGCTGCTGCCATGCTGGTCACGTCCGGGACTTCGGATTGCTGTGTGCTTGCAGCAGGAGGAAAGGCCCATCCACCATATAGCCCACCTCCCCTCCACATTCCTCAAGGACAGGGGCCTTGTCTGGCATGCCTGCACAGGGTAGGCAGTAAACTCTTGTTGTGTAAACGAAAGAACAAGTGTGGTTGCATGGATGTGTGGGTGCTTCAAAGGAAGACTTACCCCCCACAAGCCCCAGAGTGGGAAGGACACCAGGGTCTCCTCAAGAAGAGCAGGAATTGCTCCCACTTTCTCGGCTGGGCCATGCATTCTGGATTTTCTAATGCTCGTCCTTACAACAGCCCTGTGTGTTGTGTTACCCCAGTTCACAACTAGATAATCAACCTTCTCAGAAGCCAAAATTTGTTCAAGATGTCAAAGCTTGTGAGTAGATGGTTTGATGCCAAAGCCAACACTGTTAACACCAGCCCACACTGCAAGCCCCTGAAAACCACTTAACTCTATCCATCCTCAACCACCTGGTCACAGCGTGAGCCTGCACACGGGAGGAAGAGGACGGGACTCAGCCTCCTACCTCCCGGACTCCTCACAGGCTACTGCTCTGCTTTGGCTCCTCCCACTGGCGAGCTGATGCAGGCCCAGAACACACCTGCGCGGCAATGTCAATTGTTAAAATGCTTCCTCGCTGTTCGGTCAAGAGCTCTGAGCTCCCCAAGTGCCTGTGCTTCCGTGTAGTGGCCAGGGTCCATTCTGGTTGGTCAGGGTCCCTCTGAGTTGTTAAATACATCACATATCACTCCTGCTCCCAGACCCTCCAGGCAAGAAACTAGGGGACAAGAAAGCTGTTTGGGCATTGGGACCACTGGCAAGAACACCAGAGCCTCATTTCACTGGTGTTTTCATGGTAGCCACGCCTGGAAAACTGACTGGCTTTCCTCTTTCTTGTTTTCCATGGGCATGTCATTGACCCAAAGCAGATGTTCTGTTTAGCTCATGTAGATACAGGTTGTAAATTCAATTGTGGAAGCATCAAGAGGCACAAGAAAGAGAAGCATCTGGTGACAGTCTGCAAGGACTGGTCACGGGCAACCAATGGCCTTGAATGGTCTCAGTGAGACACACAGAGAAGGGCAAGAGTGTGATCAGAAACAGAAGGAGGGTGCAGGACCAGAAAAGAGCACTGACTAGATGCCTTACATGGACTAACTCATTCAATCCTCACAGCCACCCCTTCAAGGTAGATGCTATTATTATTCCCGCTCCATAGAGGAGGAAACTGAGGCAAAGTGGTTAATTAACTTGCTCAAGGCCAAAAAGCTAGGAAGTGATGAGCTGGGATTTAAACCCAAGCCCTCAGCTCCACAGAGTGGTGCAGGAAGCCCCTAAGCTTCACCCTGATCAGTGTGTCTCCAAGGCCCTGGGGACTACATCAGCCTTGGCTGTGAGTGATCAAGCCTATTCCCACAGTTGCTGTTCTCACACCAGTTTCAGCCACCGGCCCCTCCCCAACCCTGACTGTCCCCCCCAGGCCCACCCAGTGGAAATGCTCATTAGTGCAGCACCAGCAACAGGCTGGCTGCACAGCCCTGGGCCCCACAGCTGCAGCTGCTGCCTTCTGAACTCAGCAGGGAGCTGGGACTGAATATCCTCCTCTGCACATGTGGGGCCACTTGGCCAGTGTCTGGGGATGAGATGGGGGTGGCTAAACTGTGGGCTGCTGGAAAAATGTGCTATCACACTCTGGCAGAGCCCAGCCTGGAAGTGAGAAGCAAAACCTACAGAGCAGAGGACAAAGCGAATGAATGAGGAGCAGGGATGCAACAGACATGGGCTGAGAAAGGGCAGGCGGTTGTCCTGTGAGCACTGCAAGACATTACCACTGTTGTGATCAGAACCCCACCCCAACAGCCTGCCTCAACATCAGGTATTTGCGAGGGGGGGGGGAGTTACGATGAAGAAGTGGTTCTCAACACTTCTTTGCAGCATGAGGGAAACAGCAGGGAGGCCTCAGACAGCCCAAGCCCTCCTCGGCTTCCTTCCTGAGCAGCAGGGTCCAGCCACTCATCCCATCTCTGTTACCTCATCAGTAGACTGGGAATAAGAAAGCCTGCCTGGCTTGGTTGCTCTTGTGATTAAACCAGAGGCGCCTTAAGTGCTTCTCCTGGTGAAGGTGCTGAGCACGCAGCACTGCACTTCCTTCTCTGGGCCACTCTCTCAAATCAAGACAGTGAAGACTCGCTGTGGTGGGTTCTGCCCAGCCCCAAACTGGCTCAGCCTTCCTCCTTCACTGTTGTTGAAGCAAGTAGACAAGGCCTGGCATGCAGTAGGTGCCCAACAATGAATGAATGAATGCCTGATGAATGAATAAATGAACGAATGCCTCCCAGTTTCCTAAAATCACTTTTCTCTGGCTACTCAATAAGTAGGCTCCCCAGGCCTTGGTTTCTATGATTGGATAAAATAGTATGCTTCTCTGCCTCTGTCTCCGTGAGAGCTACAGTTAGGATCATAGTAATGTAATAGATACACCTTTAATTTAATGTCGGCACCTTTAAATTCCCTCCCCCTGATTGCATATCAGAAGAGGTTCTTGTTTCCAAAGGGCTTTGTGTCCCTGCAACACCCTAACTGAGTACAATGGCCATAGCACCTTCCATATGCTGAGTGTCTACCATGTGCCAGCCTCTGCACTGGGCCCTTTGTCAAGACCATTCCTACACCAGTCCTCTGATATTATTATCCCTGTTTTATGATGAGGGACAGACCCATGGCTTGTCACATGGCTAGAGCTGGGATCAAACCCAGGTTAAGAAATCCTTCTATAAATCTCAGCCTCCCTAATCTACACAGCAATTGAAGACCATTCATTATTAATTCATTCATCTCCATCTTAGTTCAGGCTGCCATACCAAATATACCAGAGACTGGGTGGCTCAAACAACAAACATTTACTTCTCACAGTTATAGAGGCTGGAAAGTCCAAGATCAAAGTGCCAGCAAATCCAGTGTCTGGTGAGGGCCCACTTCTGGTTTGCAGATGGTGCCTTCTCATTGTATCCTCACATGCCAGAGAGCAGAGAGAGGGGTAAGCTCTCACATCAATTCTTATAAAAACACTAATTCTATTCATCAGGGTTCCACCACCACACGCTATTGCCTCCCAAGGACCCCACCTCCTAATATCATCACTTTGGGCATTAGAATTTCAATACATGAATTTGGGGGGTACACAAACATTCAGTCCATAGCAATCCCATTCATTTAAGAAACATCAGGGAGTGCCTCTTACTTGTCATGGCATGTGGGCACCCTGTCCTGGCTCCTATGGACCTCACAGTCCAGTGGTGGGAGTGAAGGATGGAGGGCAGACATATGGTTCAGAACTGGAAGGGCTGCTGTAGAGGAATGAGCAAACTGCTGTTGAGAGAGAGAGAGAGCATGCATGCACATGCTCTGCTTGCAGGAGGGTACACTGGAGAGGACCCTGGGGGGAAGCTTCACAAAGGAAGAGGCACTTGAATTGTGACAGCAGATGGGTGTTCCCCTTGCTGCCAGCTCTCCAAGTCACCCTCGTCAGCTCCTTCCTTCCTCCTCACCTTGTCTATTCTCTCTAAAACACTCTTTACTACTGCAAGGAAGCAGAACTTCGAAACTAGCCTTAGAGGTGAGTTCATGTGCCTGGGAATACAGCTCTCTTTTTCTCTACAAATGGACCACAAAGGAAGAGTGAGGGCTGGAATACCCCCATATCCCCACCCCCAAAACTTGGCAGCCCTCTAGCTCTGGGGCCATGGGACAGAGTCCACATGTACGGTACATAGCCTACACCAGTGAGCCACCCAATAGGTCTCACCCACAAGAACAGGACAAGAGAGGACCCCAGGTGTGTGTACAAACACCACTGAGAGCCTGCAATGAATGAGGCCCTGCCCTGGGCATTGTGGGACTCACAGTCCCTGCCTCTGCAAGCTCAAGTTTAAAGGGAGGAACAATTGTGCACTACCCATGGCAGAATGGAATAAAGGGAAAATGCCAGTCCAAGCACTGGGGGGATTCAAAGCAGGATTCACAGAGAGCATGATAGATGAGCTGGGCCTTGAAGATTGAGCAGGATTTCTATACTGGGTGTGTGTACAAACACCACTGAGAGCCTGCAATGAATGAGGCCCTGCCCTGGGCATTGTGGGACTCACAGTCCCTGCCTCTGGAAGCTCAAGTTTAATGGGAGGAACAATTGTGCACTACCCATGGCAGAATGGAATAAAGGGAAAATGCCAGTCCAAGCACTGGGGGGATTCAAAGCTGGATTCACAGAGAGCATGATAGATGAGCTGGGCCTTGAAGATTGAGCAGGATTTCTATACTGGATGTTGACCTTCTCAACTACCCCCTCTGGGAAGGCTCCACCCTCCTCTGTGGCAGCAAAGGACAGGAGAAATGCTCAAGCAGCTGGCTACCACACGGCTGCCAACCTCCACCAGTTTACAAAAGCCACCAAGGGAATAAGCCCTGCCATGACCTGTCCAGCTTCCCTCTAGGTTTCAATGCTGTCCCAGGTGAGGCCACCCGGATTCATGAGACCCCTGATTTGGGGATAACGGTCTCAGCCATGCCACAGGGACGGAAAACAGGCAAGTGCTCACCCAGTATGTGCTGAGGCCTGCAGTCTCAGCTTCTTTTCTTCCAGTCCATGTCTGCCCCTCTTTCCTCTGCACCTTCCGTCAGGGTGTGGCTAGTGAGACCTCAGTGTTCCGCTTCTAGTCATAGTTTCCTTGGTCTTTTATGGCTCTTCTCATTGTTATACCAGTCACCAAGCCAGTCTTTGAGGAAATGCTACAGTTTCCCAGGATTGCTGTCAACTGCATAGGCCAGTGAGGAGCAGACCAGCTTTCTCTTAGTGGTTCTTGGGAAGGCTGGGAGTTTCTAGCCAGCCTCCAATGGGAGTCAAACTGGACAGAAAGAAGGAGCTGAGGATGGAAGTAGTGGTGGTTTCATAGATCACTGAGCTGGGTGAGCAGGACCCTGCACTTCTCATAGAAGACCCTCTAACCATATAACTTGGGGGCAGGGTGGGGGGCTACTCAGTGAGTTCTTGGATACACCCTCTGCCCCACTTGATCAACACACACCTGTGCTCTTGGGTTGCCTCACCTGTGACCATGCTCTGTGGCTCCCTCCTCCTCATCTCATCACTTTCTCCCAGTCCTTA
>NW_007732893.1:67657-69134 GCF_000696425.1 Galeopterus variegatus | reverse complement strand
AATTCTCTCCTCGGGCAGCCCAGGTGGGCAAAGACAGGAATTCCCTGGCCAACCCCCACCCCCACCCCCAAAACACACAGTCACTCTACCCTCGACTGGTGTTAGCACAGCAGGGAACTGCATTCAAGCTTCAGAGGAAGATAAAATCTCAGACAGGAGGAATAATCTCAAAACATTGAAATTGCTTCTCACAACCCCAAACTGAGTCACCATCAACAGATAACGAAAGAGGCACCTCCCTGTTACCTGATGAAGTCTCTCTTCATACTTGCTCCCTTATCTGGATTGATTTGTTGCAGAAAATAAGAGAACAGACTTACAGTTTGAAATAGGGCTTTGTCTTTTACCTAAAGCCTACGTGGTAGGAGGCAAAGGAGCACTCAGGAGCAGGAGTGGATTGTCAGCCACACCCCCACTGCTCAGCAGCCTTTCTGTTATACCAGGTGCTACTTGAGGCCCTCTCTCAGATGTGCCTTGTAGGCTTCATGCTTCCTTGAAGATAAGGGGAAGACAAATTGTATAATTTTGCAAACTCCAAAAAGCCTATTTGAATGCATACAGATAACATTCATGTAAAAGATGTCAGGATGTTTGTCCAGTAAAATATTAAAAGAGCTATTATTTCATTGAGATTATAGGTTTCTTCTTCTCCCCACAGGTTATATGGGTGTACCTCAGTCTAGTATGGATTAAATCTCTTTATTTCAATCATTTCTTCTCCACCTACAGGCTCATGTTCATCAGTATTAGGAAGATTATGTTTCCGTTCAGGTTCATTTTTCTTTGTTCAATTTATTCTGCTTGAGATGATACTGCTGTCAAGAATTCCCTGTCCTGTGGCAGGGAAAGATAAATAATTTTGAAACTTTTCTTCTTAAACAGATGCCTATGATTTCTCATCCTCTCTTCCTCAAGCTCTCCTGACTAAGCCTGAGCCAAGTTTTCCCAATACTCAAATCAACCCCAGTGTTCCAGCTGAAGCCCCCAGAGTTTATCTTTCTGATTTTCAAATGTTCCTCTTCTTTACTAAGAAAATATGACTATTCATTCTCACCAATTTTTTTTTTCTGTATTTTTAAAACTCAGGTAGGATAATAAGATTCAGCCAGGAAAACAGACACCACTCTAGGTATTTCAAATAGGAAGGAATTTAATGCAGGGAATTAGAGGCTTACAGCACTGTTAGATGAACTGAGAGAATAAAAGTCAGAGAAAGCCACCACTAACTTTCAGGAAATTAGAAAATACAGAAACCTCCTGGTGAAACTGCTCCTGGTGATCTATGTCTCTGATTTCCCCAAAGACATAACCTGTAGCAGGAGGGCCCATAAGCCACTGGCAAAACCTCATGTCTACTGTCTCCTAAAGCCCACGTGACTGTCTACCATGTGGCAAGAGCACTGATGACTTCTATTTTTCTTCTTTCTAAATCCTGTGTGAGTGCCGCCCATTCGTAGACCCTAAATCAGAATCCTGC
>NW_007732893.1:65497-67034 GCF_000696425.1 Galeopterus variegatus | reverse complement strand
CAATTCTTCAAGCACTATGTTAGCAACTTTATATATTATCCAGTTTCCACATGAGTAAATGACGCTCAGACTTATTAGGTAATGTGTCCAAGGACATACAACCAACCGGTGATCACTGTTCTGGTTTCCAAGCTCATGCTCTTCCCACAACACTCTCCTGCTTCCTACGATAGCTTAGGACATAAACTTTTATAACCTATCATGTTCTTCCTGCAGTGCATCTCTAGAAATTTGCCAGGGACAAGTTTCTCCCAATCCAGGGGCAGCCAGTTTAGGCATCCTTACTTTGTAGCATTTCTGTGTAGCTGTGTCTCCCCCTGCCTAGGGTATTCTTCCCCAGATGGTCCTGATGCTGGCAGCCCATGTCTCCTCCACCAGCTTCAAATGATCCCCAGTTGTCTGGAGCTCCCTGAGAGAATGTGGTTTTTTTTGTTTGTTTGGTTGGTTGGTTGGGTTGTCTGGAGCTCCCTGAGAGAACATTTGTTTTTTTTGCCCACTCTCACTTGACATTGTTAATTTTCAAGCTGGAACACAGGGCAGGAGTTCTGACAAGCCTCTATTCTGATATGCCAAGTGCCTCTTCAGAAGGTTAGTGGATGGAGACTGAGGGCCTGCTAGTCACCAGTCCAGTCTACACTACCGAGTTTCTCAGGATTATTGTCAACCGCATAGGCCATTGAAGTGCAGATCAGCTTTCTCCTGGTCTTTCTCAGGGACTATGGAGTTCTCTTGCCACCATCTCAAGGGAGCCAAACTGGACAGAGAAGAGGAGGTAAGGAGGAAAGCAGTGGCAGCTCCACAGATCACTGAGCTGGGACAGCAGGACGCTGCATTTTTTCTTCTGGCCTAGGGAGAAAAAGACCTTTCTTCAGCATGTGGAGAAGGGTCTCAATACCTCATGATGTCATCAGTCAGGATCCCTCCAAAGTTACTGTGATCTCCAGGAGACTTGGTTTCCCTGCCTGAACAAGGGCATGAAAGATGTGTAGCAAGTCCCTGAGTCAGAGCCCCCCGATATAAGCCGAGGAAGAGATGAATGACAGGAAAAAGTGCAACCTGGCAAACAGCGGGGCACCTCACAATTTGCTTCTTCCGTCAAAAAGAAAAGGGGATAAACACTAACAGGAGGATTAACCCAGAATCATATTTGGAGATGGGGGTAGAGGACAGCAGAGAAGCACATGCTACAAAGCAATGCCTTTTCAAAAACATTTCAGGTAATAAGTTGGCATGACAATTGACTGATGGAAAGATGTTAGAGCAAGCAAGGTAAAATTAAGACATAATGACACATAATTAAGCGGTGGTGCTTATAATCCCACACCCAACAACAGAGCTCATCCCTGGGTTCATTTCCCCCTGGGAGACACTAGCTACATTTCTGTATATACCAGATATCGACTTTGAACTCAGCCTACTTAAAAACAAAATGCATCATGTGAGGGTCTAGCCTTTGAGATGGGACACAAAGAGGAGCCTGCCTGCTTTTGACTCAGGGATTTTCCTTGACAATCCTGAGAGACAATGTTGAGAACAA
>NW_007732893.1:46068-65487 GCF_000696425.1 Galeopterus variegatus | reverse complement strand
GATGTTAGAGCAAGCAAGGTAAAATTAAGACATAATGACACATAATTAAGCGGTGGTGCTTATAATCCCACACCCAACAACAGAGCTCATCCCTGGGTTCATTTCCCCCTGGGAGACACTAGCTACATTTCTGTATATACCAGATGTCGACTTTGAACTCAGCCTACTTAAAAACAAAATGCATCATGTGAGGGTCTAGCCTTTGAGATGGGACACAAAGAGAAGCCCTGCCTGCTTTTGACTCAGGGATTTTCCTTGACAATCCTGAGAGACAATGTTGAGAACAATGTGACTTTCATTCTGGAATTGCTATGAGGTTTCCCAGGGAAACGCTAAATCATAGGCTAGACTCAAACCAAACATTTCCTCCTGGATGTTCTAGAGGCAGAAAACTGATCTAGATGGCATGGAGAGGATTGTTCTGGATCTATAATTGGTTACTGTATATGATACTAGGCAGTTGCCACCAGGGCATAACTAAAAACAGCTTTAGCTCTACACCAGGGGATTGGATAATGTCAAACACTTGCACATAAATGTGTATATAGGAAGTAGATGCCTAATATATACCCAAAGTAGACTTAAAAACACCATTGGTTACCTGAGTCCCAATAATCTTCTAAACATTGCACCAAGGTTCTGAAGCCAATACCAAGCACGAAGCATTTTGTTTATCTTCCCTTTGGGGAGTGTAAACAATGGCCCATTTCCGCTCGAGACAAAATGAAGCCTATGAGAGCCTATTCCAGCTTCCACACTCTCCAAGCAAAATAACAGCTAAGTTACTATGTGTTTCTGGAATTCAGGTCTTTTTTGACTCCCTATAAAGAAGACAAACTGGGGTCACATCAAGCTTTAAATAAACCCTAAAAAAACCCTTTAAAACATTAATAGACACTATGTCTCTTCTGAGTTGAGAAAGTCCACAATAAATCCACAATAGATTACACTTTCACACCCTGAAGGTTTATAGTACCGGAGTCATAGCACAGCAGTTTCAGGTCTTGAGGGAATATTAGTGGATAATTTGTTGTTCTAGATGGTGAGAAAGAAAATTTCCTTTCCACATTCAATTGTCCTGCTCTACCAATTTTCCTGAGGTTAACCATGGTCTGCCATCTACAAAAATGCTCCAAAGCTAAGAAAGCTACTTAATGCTTTTGCCAAAGAAGAAGAATATAGGGTAAGTTAAAATGCCTTTTTTTGCATCCTGATGGCAGTGGTACAGAACTATCCCAAATTTCAGTGAAAACAACTTTGAATGATAAAATGTATGTAAGAATCCAGGCAGAGTCATCCAATAAAAAAGGGAGTTTCCTAAAAATTGTGGGAATAGGTCCGTGCTCTGTATAAAGATGGGAATGGAAAGCACCCATTTACCTCCACTTCCTCCAGAAACCCCATGAAAATGATAAAAAGGGATACAAATCCACTGGCACATAAAGAATTAGAGAGAAAACAACAAGAGACATTTGGAAGATGAACAGCAGACGGATAAATGGGAACCGACTTGGCTATGTTGTTAGCTGGCAGCGGGAAAGGTGGCACCAGGTGCCCATGAATGCGGGGATGAAGATGAAGCTAAAAATAGGAAAATTGGTTAAAAGACTTTAAAGAAGCAATTAGACCCTCAGATTGACTCTCCAGTCTGGAAAACTGGATGATGGTTTCTCACATACCCAACCCTGGAGAGGATAAAACAAAAGAACTGTGGACACCAGGGGTAGATACAGGATAGGGCTACCACCCAAAAACAGGGGGACTGAGTGACTGTATGTGTACTGAGTGCTAAGACAGCCCTGCCACCACCCCCACACAAGCCCCCAACTCTGGCCTTTTTTGCTATCTCAGCTTCCAGAACATTAGTGCCAGGACTCACTCTCTAGGTAAGAGATTAGAAAAGACTTCTTTTGAGAATCAAACCAGCTAAAGATTAAATAAATAAATAAATAAACAAAGATGCTGACACTGGGTCCAGGTAAATCACTGTACACTGAAGCCCATAGTTAAAAAGCCTGTGGCAAAGGCAGCAGTAGTCAACAAGCACTCCATCTGCTATGCCACACTTCCCAACCCACCTGCAGCTAGGTAGCACCTACTGTAACTAGACCTGGCCAATTGATTGTAGGCAGAAGTGGTGTGGAAGCTCTGGACTAAAACATATAAGAACCAGCACACAACGGTTTGGCTGTCTAATCCCATAGTGAGGTGCCCAAAGAGACTGCATGATCTGGATGGAACAACTACAAAATGATAAATCCTCCACAAATGTGGATCACTGAGTGTGGATCTGAATTCTATAACAACCCTCACTGAATATGTTGTGTGAGAAATTAACTTTTATTGTGTTAGGCCACAGAACTGGTGACTGTTTATTTCAAAACTTAAGTCTAGTCTCTCCTGACTAACCCAAAACCATCACCATTTTGATGCATAATGCTAAAATATGAGCACTCAAGGAACACCAGACATCTGAAAAAAAGATTCTAATATGAAAAAAGGAGGCTACAACAAATAGAAGATGGTAGCTCGGAGGAATAAAGATTAAGCAAGAGAAGAAAGCTATCACTGCATATCTCAATGAAGTAAAAAAAAGGTAGATCATTTGAAACAGGACCAGACATGCTATAAAGAGGAAAATTGCATTCAGAGAACCAAAAAAAAAAAAAAAAACTCCTGGGGTTAAAAATAGAGCACAGAATAAAAATTTAATAGAAATATTTGAAAAGAAAATTGAGAAATTCTCGCAGAAAATAGGGGGAAAAGATCAAGATATGAAAAAGGGAGACAAAATTTAAAAGTAAGAGCCTCATTATAGGAGGTTCATCATCCAGATAATTGTAGTTCCAAAAGAGAATGGATAAAACTAAAGGGGGAAAAATGATCAAATAACTAACTCAAAAAAATTCTCTAGAACAGAAAGTTTTAAACTAAAAAAGAAAGAAAGAAACAAGCTCACCAAGGGTCCTGCAAAATGGATGGAAATAGATCCATATACCTTCTATCTGGCAATATAGCAAGAGAAGTTATTTGGACCAGCCCTCCTGAAAACAAGTAAAAATGCTGGATAAAATATTAAAAACATCTTAAAAACATAAAACACTAATGACAGAGTAATGAATGTCTCATCCAAAACATAAGCGAAAGCAGAAATCTTGGAAGGTAAATTGAGCACTGAGGTCACTTTTGCCCCGAAGACATTTGCCAAACTGAGGAAAATGGTTTTTAAGGGACAACAAAGATCATACCACTAGGATAAAGGGGAACAAGAAGGAAACCTATTTCACCTCACCCTCATACCCAGGGGCCTGCAGGGAGGTGTTTCGGCACTCAACAGAGCAGGAGGGATAAAAATCTAAAAGCCGTCTTTGAGTGGTCATGACCAAAACCTGGCCTTTATGTAGATTTCCAGCCCAGATGTGCATCACGTGGATAGTCCAAAATAAAGCTCAAGCCATGAATGTAGTTGAAAGTGATCCAGGGCTGGCAGTGCCCCTAGGCCCACAGCCAAAGCCAAAATAGATATTCTCCAGAGGAAGACACTTTCATCCTAGTCCAAGAAAGATTTTCCATAACTAAATTTTCCTGAAAATGAGCAGCACACAGTCAAAAATAACTGAGCAGTGCTCCTTTGTCAGCATATGTCCTGAAATGGAACAATACAGAAAAAGCCAGCATGGTCCTCGTACTAATCAGTTAAACACACAGTTACTCTATGAGCCATCAGTTCTCTTCCTAGGTATTTAATCAAGAAAAATTGAAACATATGTTCCCACGATGCCTTGCACATGAATATTCACAGCAGCTTTATTCCTAATAGCCCAGTACTGGAAAAGATCCACATCTTGATCAATGGGAAAATGAATAAGCAAATTGTGAGATGGTAATACAATGAAATACTACTCAACAATAAAAAGTGAAAACTATTAATAGGTGAATGAATATAGATTTTTTTTCTTCCTTCAAGTCTCTACTGCTTTTAAGCCTGAGTGTGAGTGAGTGGAGAAGGAAGGGTGGACTCGACTTTTCTCTCTCCTCCCCTACCTTCTCTCCGCCAGCTCCCTAGCCATGGCAGGTGCCTCCTCTTAACATCCACTCACAATTCCACCAGTTAGACTCTGGGAACCCCAAAGTCACCTTTCAGAGACTCTCTATGTTAGAGTCTCATCATCTTTCCAATTGTATCTCTTTGGAAAACTCCCTTTCGAGGCATCTCCAGACCAAATCTCCTCTCAGGTCCATTGGACTCATGGGACATTCCCAACTTTGCCTCTCAGTAGCCCCAGTTCTCTCAGCCCTGGTGCCTCAGACTGAGAACCTCAGACATGTGTCCAGCCTCAGTACACTGTGTCCCCTAATTCCAGGCGAGACTCTCTAGCTTTCCAGGTGGTCCTTCAGATGGCTCGTCTCACTTCTTTTGGGTGTATGGGACAGATCACATTGCATACCAACAATTCTCTCCTCAAATATTCTCTCTTTCCAATTGCCAGTATCAATGATTCTATACCATAGACAGCTGATGGGCTAAGGGTCAGGACACTAGTTTTAGGTCACTCCCTTTGGCAAGTTCTGCATAGATGTTTGAAATATGAGGGTGCTTGGCTGCTGTTGTTTTATTCTTAGCCTTTGGCATCTTGGCTAAAAGAGAGGTAGAGAGTCCCATTTTAATACTCTGTTATGAGTAACAACAGTTCAGGCACCTTGCTTGAAAGCTCATCCTACAAGGGTCAGGCAATCTCAGAGACATAGATTTCTTAGAGATCAACCTTCAAGGTCTCAGAAAATAGACTTTTGGTAACTCGAGGGCCATGATTATGGCTGATTGAAACTTAAAGAACTGCAAAAAGATGTGGGCCACATCTCGGTGATCTGAAACAAGATGAAATTCCATTTTCTGCCTCTCACCTCTGGTTTACAATCGCATTAAAATCAGAATTCCAGATTAGCAGCATCCGTGTTTCCACGACATCAAATGGTCTGTTGCTAGAACTGTTCCCCAGTCAGGGAGCAAAACTTCACAGCAATGGGTAGATGGATATAGGAGTTTATACAAAGGTTCTCCTAGAGTTAAAGAATGGTGTGGAAGCTAAAGTGTCTTTTTTCGATCATTAAGAGGTTTTCAAATAGTGCCAGCATTCTTAAGGTTAATTGTTAAACAAACTGAATCATAGTTACAAAATATTGTTGCTAGAAGGGATGTTGGAGACATTATTGCCTGAATCAAATAAGTGGTAAGCTTGGAGACATTATTGTCTAAACCAAATCAAATAAGTGACTCTCAAATGCCATCTTCATGGCAAACATCTGATTCATCTTATCACCCTGCCCACGAGCCCAGCCTCAGCAGTACCCATCAGTGCAAGATGGCATGAGAGGTGCAATCTTCTTGCCACCAGCAGTTCTACCTAATTCCCTTATTTTATAGGTGGGGAACATCATCCTGTCACTTGTTCAAGGTCACATAGCTAGTCAACAATAGAGACCGGACTCCCAGTTCAATGATCATTCAACCACTCCACCCTGGATAAACCGAAGAGGAGCCCTTTCCTCTCATTTACCTTTGGTCCAACCCTCCCATCAAGTCTCTCCAAAAACTGAAGCCTAACTCTAGTTGTAGATGTGGCCCAGATGCCATATTTACCAGAGTCTCTCCTGAGCCACTCTGCTCTTCCACACTGAGATCTTTCCAGGAAGAATTAAGTTAAGTTCAAATACTTTTGCATAGAGCAGACCACTTAACTCACTATTTCTAGAGCCTCCTGACCTTAGCAAATAGTCAGATGTTATGCTTTCAAGTGAAAAGGCCTAACATATTCCTGGAAAAGTGACAATGGAAAATTAAGTTAAGTTCAAATACTTTTGCATAGAGCAGACCACTTAACTCACTATTTCTAGAGCCTCCTGACCTTAGCAAACAGTCAGATGTTATGCTTTCAAGTGAAAAGGCCTAACATATTCCTGGAAAAGTGACAATGGAATACTTCCAAGTACCATATCATAGATGCACTAAACTCTTGGAACTGCTTGCATACAAGGTCTTACATCTAGAAGGGGCCAGAGAAAACAAAAACCATCCCTTCAGACTCTCAATATCTTTCTGAATCTTTTTCTGATGAACTTGCCTACCTCTTTCTAGAATGGAAAGTGCTTGCAGGTTAGAGGTGACCGCAAGTGCAGATGTAAAGAAATAGTGTATTCTATTCCTGGATCGCATATTACTGTTCCATATGGGGGGCAAGCCAAAACATATGGTGCTCCATCTGCAAGATGGAGCTGGCTGGGTCCCATGAATGGCTTTTAATGTAAGTAGATTCAGCCTGATTTGGTCCACCTCCAAAGGAGAAGAAAAGCCAGTGATTCAAATATTGTGTAAAACCATTGAAATTAATGGCACAAAACAAGACTCATTTGTATTCTGCCTAATTTAAAAGATGTCTGCTTGGAGTAAAGTAATGAATTAGTTACAGGGGTGTTTGGACTAAGTATTCAGCAGTCTCCTTGAAAGAACAAAATGCCTTTTTTCCTTCTTTCAAGTCACTCTCTGTTAAGTTATTTTAAGCCATTCCCCCCTAGAAATACATTGAGCATTTTGGCTTCTATAATGGGTCAGAGTTCAAGAGCTTCACAACACTAGGCACAGCTGATCCTGCTTCAATACCCAAAGTCCGGGGTGGGAGGGAGAATTCAAAAAGATGCTCTTTTGAAAACTGCCTAATGTAGTCATCCTGTGAGTGGGAGACCAGTTCGTGCCCTTCCATTAAATCTCCAAGGACCACTTGTAGTCAGCAGACCCAGCAGCCAGGAGACCTTGCCCTTCCTGAATGCAGCTAGACAGCACTTGGAGTGCATCCTTGAATGATCACACTGTGTCTTTATATCACGCGTTTCACTGGAATGTCACAAAGGGCCCACGTGCAGCACCAGCTATGTTCAGTCACCCAACTACACCCTATCCACTCCCCAGTTAATGACAATGATGATGATGATGATGATGATGATGTGATGTGGTGAGACCCTGCTCCGTTCCGGGCATACCACTAAGCATTGTACATGAACTATCTGATTTCACTCTTATAAGCCTTCTATGAGGTAGGACTGCCTTCCCCACATTACACATGAACAAGCTGCAGTTCAAAGAGTGAGTTACCACAGTCCCAGAGTTAGGAAGTGGCAGCCAGGATGCAACCTCCTGTGTTCCCGCCCCCAAACCCACACCTGAGCTGCTGTGTCCCTGGAAGGGACAGCCCAGCCTGTTGTTTGAAGTGCTAGTGAGCCCAAATGAGGCTGACAAGAAAAGCAAGTACTCTCCAGCCATGACTTATTCAAAGCGGAGGGCAGGAGCCTGCACAGACCCTCAATGGCATCATTCCCACCTGGACCAGGACTGAGCCTAAAATGATGATCTTCACATTGGCTTCCTCAACACCTTACAATGTGACTCAGATCGAGACAGCAGTGACGCAGGCTGAAATTCACCAAAAACCCCACGTTGCTCATCTTTACCTATGGAGTAAAGGCTTTGTGCTTCTTATAGATCATTTTTGGTTGTCTTAATCCTACGGTTTTTAAACCTATTTCAGTAACCTTTTTTCCCCAGATAAAAACGGCAAACAGAATCCCTCCATATGAAGAGAGAATGGGGGCTGATGGCTTTCTTTTCCCCCTAAGGACAAACCCTGAAGAGTCTAAGGAATTTCAGGGATCCAAGCATCCCTGTTGGAAACCCACTGTTTTAGACCTGTTTTTCACACATTCCATCTGTAAGGGTCCTGGCATACTTGGAGTCATGGATACTTATTCCTTGGCTTCTTGCTAGGAAGCAGAATTATGGAAAGTTACCAGGCTTATTGTTAACAAAAGCCATTTTCATAATTGCATGCATTAAACAAACTCTACCATCTTAGATGGTCACAGAAGGTGGAGTTCAAGGGAACCCAAGCCTGAATCATTTCCAAGAGAAAGTATCACTGGAACCCTTCGGTCAGGAGTGGCCTTCCTCTTGTAGCAGGCCACGTGGTGTGTGCACAGCAATCGTGCATTGTTTATTGCTTGATTTGAAGGAGGTCATGGAAGTTGTTGCACCTCTTATATGCCTTCTGCTGCTTTCAAGAAGGGGTGAAAAGTATGAGGAAATTTTATTAAGATGTTATTTAGCTTTCCAGATTCATTCTAAGCAAAGGAATAAAATGTGGATTTCTTTTTTTAAAAAATTTAACAATTGATTCTACCTAGTATATCCAAAATATGAACATTTTTAACATGAAACCAATATAAAACTTATTAATGATATGGTAGTAAGTCATTGAAATTTGTTGTGTATTTTTCATCTGCAGTGCATCTTACTATACACTAGTCACATTTCAAATGCTCAGTAGCCATATGTGGTTAAAGGCTATAATATTAGACAGCACCGGTTTAAGTGATATGTCTTCTTATGGATTCTGTAACACCAGCACCACCAGGCACCTAGAAAGCCCTCAATAAACATGTGTTTGAGCTTCCCTGTGTCTTTACCCATCTATCTGGGATTTTGCTCTTAGCTTCAAGCATTTCTGTAGACTTCATCACAAACTGATTATACAGGTTATATTGGACATTTTGTGTTGTTAGGGTTTTTTTAAATTGAAACATAATTAATTATACATATTTGTGGGGTCCAGAGGTGACCATCAATACTTGTGCACAATATGTGGTGATCCAATCAGGATAATTAGCATATTCATCATTACAAAATGTAATCATTCTTTGTGTCCATTAACCAATGGATCATGGACTTTCTTTGCTGGGAAATCATTAAGGTTCTTTTTATATTTTTATTTTATTTCTGTTCCTTCTCAATCTTCACTTTGACACCCAGCATGAGGTTTAGCACAATTTATTTCAGGTTCCCCAGTCCCAGAGCACATGCATCAAAATTCTCCATTGAGGGGCTATTTGTCAGTGGCTGACCCAGCAAGCGCCAAGGTAGGTGAGTTTCAGGGGCATGATTGTAAAAGTAAAGAAGCAACGTGAAGTAGGAGACTCACAGCACTGAGCTGAGACTCACCCCAGGGAGACAGCCTGGCTGCCCAGTCTCAGAGCCATCTCTTGCATCTAAAAGAAAATTCACTACAGAAGCCAAGTTCCAGAAAATTCACTTTACGCTGAGACATTGGCCCCTCTCTTCCCTCCCATTCCCTGGGACAAAAAGCTAAACAAAATCCTCCTACCACAGGCCCTCTCCCCATCCCCACTCTGCCCCGGCCTCATACAAGCTTGTACCCCCAACTCCTTAACTCACCCCTCCCCCTTTTCCAATATCCAATTTCTGAACAAGCCCAGAGTTCCGCTGCCTGAAGAAAGGGCCTTTAAATCTTGTAATGCGTGTCATAGACACGAATCATAGTCCCCAGTTCAGTGTGCAAATAATAAAACTTGCCTCATCCTTCTGTAACTGAAGTTTTATTTCTATTTTGGGCCATCACTCCCCTGGGCCACAGGAAAGTCTAACTCAGTCAATTAAGAATTCCCTTACCTCCCAGTTACTGCCCCTAATTCCCAGGATGTGTGCAGTCCTGGTGCATGCGGGAGGGAGACCATCTGGTTCTGGATGTCAACTGTCACCTCTGCAGGCTGGCGCTCCCCCACTCCCATGCCTTGCTGGAAGGTGGTTGATTGTGCTCTTCTGGTCTTGGGATGGGGCAGTTGTTGTCTAACCCAGTTCCAGGCTCTAGTACTGATGTCTTCATAAACACGCTATCTACCTGGGGTTCTCGCCCTTCCCCAGGACCCCACAGGCAGGGGCCCAGGCAGGCTTCACTGCTCATGGCTTTTGTTAGTTTGATGTGATTCGTTGCTGCTGTAGGATGCAGGAAAATCATGGTGGTGTAGGGGAGACAACAGGAGAAATCATCAAGGGACAAAAACAGTTAACATCTTTTTAAAATATGACATCCCCCTCCTGGTGACCACACAGCAGTAGGCCAGGGCATGGTCTGTTTTCCATCCCCAAGCTTAAGAGAGTTGGAGACAGGGAAGTCTGTTCTCACAATGGGGATGCCCCGGAACTGTGTCTGGAAGACATGATGTGAGCTGCAGGGGCATCAGGTATTTTTGGAAAGAATGCCCCGTGGTGCAAAGAGGCTGGTCTTCCCCAGAGCTCCTGGCCACTCCTGTGGTGAGCTCCAACGTGGAGGAATCCTTGCAGGCAGGGCCTTCTTCCACCACATGTGCAGGATGAAGCTCTGAGACTCCTCGGCTCTCCTTCCAGGTGGTGCAAAGAGGCTGGTCTTCCCCAGAGCTCCTGGCCACTCCTGTGGTGAGCTCCAACGTGGAGGAATCCTTGCAGCCAGGGCCTTCTTCCACCACATGTGCAGGATGAAGCTCTGAGACTCCTCGGCTCTCCTTCCAGCAGCTCTGGGGGTTGGGGTTGTGGCTGCTGTCACTATGAAGATTTTTTTATTTTTCAGTCTTCACCTCTGAGGTCTGAGGTCTTCAAAACCACATGGGAGAGCTGTTTTCCCAGGGCCCTGGCCACCAGCAGAGGGAATGGTGAAGACGTGGACCAGAGCCATCAAGAGGGAGAATTTTGGAGTCAGACGATCTAGGTTCAAATATAAACATGTACAATGAAAACAAAAAAATAATTTTTTTAATTAAAAAAACAGGGAGAGTGGTAGGGCTGGGATTTGAACAAACCTGTCTCCTAATCACATTACACAAGAAGGAAAAAAACTCTACAAAAATCATCCAAATCACGTCTAAATGTAAATGTTAAAGAAAAAAAATCTGTAGCCATGACTCAACCCAGCAGTGTGATCCAGGCCCCTCAGGAGCTCCTGCTGATCCCTCTGTAAATGCACAGGTGCCTATCGGGATACGATGAGAACATTTGTGTAGGATCCTTAGCGCGGTGGCTAGCACATGGTGAGCACCAGTGATGAAGAGAAGTCAGCTCATTTCATCATCACAGCCACCAGTTTCTCCCAGCCCATTTCCTTAGCCCTCTTCCCGGGCAGGCAGACCCAGGGCTGGGCTTCTCCAAGACCCACTCACCTCCAAGGAGGAGAGAGACACAGGCTGGTCTTCAAGAAGGGTGGTCTTCATGACCTGAGCCAGTGGGCCCTGATTTTGTCCTGGGTTTGTGGAGCTGAGGGAGCGGGATGGGAACAGGAATGCCCACCTGGGGCCAACTCTGGGACCCTCACTTCCTCCCCATCTTACTAAGCCTTGTTCACGGGCTTCACTCTGCATAGGGGATGTGTTCCGGGTCACCCAGGTAAGCATCAGAGGCCGATGCTGTTTCTGTGCCGGTCGCTCCGCACTGGGCCATCTTACCACCTTTTGCTACAAACTGAGCCTTTCAGAGGCAACCAGCTGTCCATCATCATCTCAGAGTATCTCCACCTCCTGGGCCATCAGTAAGGAGAGCTGCAAAACAGGGATCTCTGACACTGAAGCCAGTACTTCTGAGGCTCAGATGGTCAGGAGCCAAAGCCTGGAGCATTTCTTTACAGAGGCTTTGGGGCAGAAGCTGTGCTTTTCTCAGGTGCAGGCTCTCTCCCTTGCACTTGGAGAGACCACCCCGGGGCCCCATGCAAGTGTCCTGAAGCAGGAAGTGCTGAGCCTGATGAATAACCCAGACTCCAGTGGCTGGGCTGGGATGCAGATCCCCAAGTTTAATCATAGTAGAGATCATCAATAGGAGTTAGGGGAGATCTCCCCAAAGATGATTTTGATGTTAGCTCATTTTTGCTGGCTCCAACCTGGGTGGCAGAGAGAGTAAAGGCATGAGAACACAAGACTGACTCGCTGCAGAGGGCCTGGGGCTCAGGGAGAAGATCATTATAGGATGGGAGAGGGGGAAGAGCCCTGCGAGACCACAGGGGTGATGAGCTTTGAAGGAAGTGAAACCCCAGAACCAGTTTTAAGGTCTTATTTTCTTTAATGTAAGCCTTTTAAGCCTTGGCTATTTTTTTTCTAAAACAGATCAATGTTTGTATTGGCCCCTTAGAAAAAAATGGGAAGGATCAGCATTAAATCTGGGGTCAAGGCAGACTGCTGCATGAGAGAGGAAACCCCCATGCAGGCCCCCCTCAGTGCTTGTGGGTGGATTTTCCAGACATGTGTGGGAGCTGGACGCTGACTTGCCAGGAAAGCATCTGAAGCCGTGGTCACCATTCTCTAACAGGAAGAGGTAAGAGTGCTTGTTCACTTACCTACTTACCATACATTTTCCTAGTATCCACTGTGTACCAGGCCCTGTACAAGGGGGTCAGGATACAGGGTGAGGGAAACAGACCTGGATCTTCCCTGGATGGAGCATCTAATGAAGTGAGTCATTCCACAGCCATGTACTAATTATGGCTCTGCTGAGTGCAACAGAAGAGAAGAACAGAGGGGGGCTGGGAGAGAACGTAACGAGTGATCTAACCAACAACTTTTATCATTTTATGAGAACATTATGTTTCATTATATTTTTAACAGCAGATTATTGTATTGTATGAATATCAAATTTTATTGGCATTCGTCATGACAGCAAGTGATGTGAAGAATGAGGTTCCAGACTCTGTCCTGGTTTGCATGCTTCTGGGACATGCTTCCAAAACAGAACTCTGGCTGTTCCCCCCAAAACACAGCATGGAGCCAAGAGTAGCCCAAGAAAGAGGGCTAGTGAGGAGCAGGTAGGTGCTCTAGGCTGAACTGTGTCTCCCCAGTACTCATATGAGGAGGTCCTAACCCCCAGCACCTCAGCATGTGACTGTATTTGGAGATTTAAAGAGGTGATTAAGGTAAAATGAGGTCATTAGGATGGGCCCTAATCCTACATGACTGGGTCCCTCTAAGAAGAGATTAAGACACAGGCATGCATAGGGACAACCATGTGAAGGGAGAAGGTGACCATCTGCAAGCCGAGGAGGGGGGCATCAGAAGGAACCAAACCTGCTAACACCTAGATCTCCGACTTCCGGCCTCCAGAACTGTAAGAAAATGCATTTCTGTTGTTTAAGCCCCCGGTTTGGGACTTTGTTATGTCAGCCCCAGCAGACTAAGACAGTGGGGAAGCCCTTCCAGAAGGTGGTGAGGTGCCCCTACCCTACCCTCTCTTCTGCCTGCCCCATCCCCCCCTTCTCCACGCTCTGGCCAGAGGGTTGGGTCTCCCCTCTACTCAGAGCAGATGTGGGGCCTCTGCCTCTAAAGGCCCAGGTCACCAACATGCCCTGGGACTGGTGGCAACCCCGTCCTTTCCAAGAGTGGCTTTAACTTCCCTGATACCCACTCTTCCCTTCTGCCAAACTGACTATTACCGGGACTGAGGGGCTGATCCACCCTCCTGCAGATGCTGTGAGAGCCACGTACTTCTCCTCTCTTCTAACCATGGTGTGAATACAAAATAGCCTCTTGAAGTCACCAGCAGCAATTGTGCATTACAGCTCCGCTCACAGAGCATGGAGCACTGAGCTTGTGGTTTAAAGGGGATTAGCTCCTTGTCTCCTTGGTTGTAATGAGTCACAATGAAAACAGCATCCCCAGGAAAAGTGGAAAAACACTATAATAAAAAGATGAAGGAGGGAAAGAAAAGAATATCCACCCAATTAGTGTCTCTAACACGGCCTCCTTATGTACCCACATCTGACATTTGCCAATGGTGTTAGATCTGAGCTGTAAAAATGTCTTTTGAAAGTCAGATTGACATTTGCCATGACCATTCCCCACCCCCTAGCCCCCTAAAATTGAAGCACTTACCATGACAACTGAGACAAGGGAAAGCAAAAGAGGGCAATGACTGGATTCGTGGCAGAGGAGGACCAGGGTGACTAGCTGGTAATGGGGGAGGGGGAGAGGGTGACAGGACATGATGGCTCCGTACGAATGACCCTTGTCTTCCGTGTCTTGGCGTGATTTCCTTTTTAGGGAACATTTAATAAGATACAGGAGCCAGATCTGGTTGAGCTGAATGCAGGATCGCCATGGCAACCTTCCTTTGGAGGTTATCCAAGTCAGGTAGTGACAGCGAAGCTGAGCTAAAGGTCACCTCTGCTGAGAAAGATGGGCATCGATAGAGGATTTTAACAAGGCTCAGAAGAGCTGGTATTTGAAAGCGACCTACAGAGGATCAACTAGACACTAGGAATGGGAGGCACACAGCGGGGAGACAGGGGGCATCCCACGAGGGATTCCACCAGTGCCCTGGACGGCTGGCCTGGAGCCGTAAACACCTCTTCTGCCAGATAGGGAGTCGGCCTCCACCAAAACCACAGCCTTGAAGTGTAATTGTATAATGGAAGGGTTAACAACCATTGTGTAACCAGGCATCTGGGTGAAAAGAAATGTACTTGTGCCACTGTGCACCAAAAACAGACATTCCCGAGAAGTCCTGAACAGGCCAAAGTTTTGCAAATGGAGCAGCCTCAAGCTTCTTTATCATTCCAGACATCTGGGTGAAAAGAAATGTACTTGTGCCACTGTGCACCAAAAACAGACATTCCCGAAAAGTCCTGAACAGGCCAAAGTTTTGCAAATGGAGCAGCCTCAAGCTTCTTTATCATTCCAGAGATGCTTTGTTCAATCTCTTTTCTATTAGAACATTACTTTATAACCTTGGAGTAGAGAAGGCCTTTCTTTGCATGATGTTGAAGGCAGAAACCTTCAAGGAAACCACATACATATATTTGTGTAGCCGGTTCCTAGGAAAAAATGTAAAAATAAATTTTAAGTGTAAGAAAATATTTAAAAGTCTCCAGTGTTCCTCATAAATAATTAAATGCCAATTTAAATAGTAATGAGTGAATAAATGCACATTAATAATTTTTGGCTTATCAGATAAGCAAAGATCTAAAGTGTGGCAATACCCAGAGGTGGTAAGGTGGGTAAACAGGAATTCTCGCACACTCTTGGTAGGAGTGTAAACTGGCACCACTCCATTGGGAAACAATTTGCAGATATCTATCACAATTTAACATGGTCCTCCCTTTGAGCTGGAAATTCCACTTCTGCATAGCTGCTCACACACAAAGATATGTGGACATAGATGTTCATCGCAGCGTTGTTTATATCAGTGAAGTCTTAGGAACCACCTAAAGGTCTGTCGATAGGAGACTGGTTGAATAAATTATGGAACATTCATTAAAGAGAATAACAGATAGCTGTTACAAAGAATGAAAGAGATTTAAAAGTATTGATATAAAACAATCTCCCTGATGTATTAAATGAAAAAAACAAGTATAGACCTGTGAGCATTGTATGCCCATCTATACCTTTCTACAATTAGAAATTTTTACTTTATGCACATATTAATTTTTTAATTTAAAAAGTTAGAATTAAAAGGTCATCTGGGTTTTGAATTATGGACCATTTGCTAGTCGATACTCCGCAGGATCCATTTCTGCCTTCCCCCTAACAGAACCTCAGCTTTGTTCAGGAGTCTGTCCCTCCCTTCAGCAGCCCACATGATTCAAGGGACATAAACTGACCCAGCACCACTGATGGGCCCTGAGCCAGGGGTCTCAAACTTGGGGGGCATCAGCACCACCTACAGGACATGTGAAATCAGTTTCCGATTCAGTAGGTCTGAGATGGGACCCTGAGAATTTTCATTTCAAAGAAGAGCTGATGCTGCTGGGCCCACACCGTGAGAACATCTGGTTTAAGCCAAGCGCAGAAAACCCTTCCTTGTTGCCAGCGATGGCCTGACAGACAGGATGCCTACACCAGCTGAGACATGGTGAGATGTCTGATGGGAGTGTTTTGGAAGAAAACTTTCTTCTAAAACAGAGGCACAGGGCAAGCCAAACCTTCTCTCTCTCCTTCTCTTTCTTCCTGAACATGAACAAGGGGGAACGGAGCCCCGACTGTTACTGGCAGGCATCCTATGACCACAAGAGAAGTCAGCTTAAGATGTCACTGAAACTCTGAAAGGTGGAACAGAAAGATGGAAAGATCTGAGTCCGTAGTGTGAGGCCCACCGCCTGCTTATATGAGCCAACACATTTGATTACAGTTTCAGCCCCTTCTGCTTTATCTTCTGTTACCTGCGGGTGACTGCATCCTGACATAAGCACAGTAAATATTTACAGTTAAAAAAATTTTTTTCCTATATGGCAAAATGTCATACCCTTAGTAAAAAGACTAGTAACAGATTAGGGAAAATATTTGTAATGGGCCCCATCTCAGTGAAGAGCCCACTCCAGTGAGCCTTCTTGCTTCTTTAAATCCACTGCCACACAGAGCTAGATACTAAAGAAATACGGTTCTGAATCAAAGCTCAGGAAAAGAACTTTATTTAATAAATAGCTCCGGAAGGGCAGGTGGATGGGTCAGAGTCTGCAAAGGGAAGGTTACAACATCCAGAAAAAATTCCTTGGGAAAAAAAAAAATGTTTAGTGCGTCTATCTTCCCCACACCCACAGAGTGGAGCCGCTGCCCCCAATTTTCTGTCTCTGCATCTGTCCTCCAAAACATTATTTGGTTCTTCTCTTCTGATTCCCACTCTCTGGATACATCACTACTATGTAAAGTCATTCCGTCCTCTCGACTGCTACCCAATACTGCCTCTCCTAGCGATCCCCGCAGGGATGTAATTGAGGTGGAGGCTGTGAGGGGAGAGCGTGGCATTCCATACCTGTGAAATACAAACTAACTTAGAGATGACGGAGTAACGACAGAGTTTAACTAACTGAGCCCAAAATCACATCTGGAAAACCCGAGCTCTCAAACACTATGTTAATCTGCCATCAACAAAGACTTGAGATCCCTAACACAAAAATAGCTCTTACAAATCAAAGTAGAGGAAAAAAAATATCCTAATGGAAAAATTTGCAAAGAACATGCACAGAGAAATTAAAGAAGAAAAACAAATTTAAAAAGATGTTCAACCTCACTAGTAATAAAATGAATGGAAATTAAAACAATATTTCAGCAAGCAGATGAGCAAAGATTTTTTTAAAAATTAATTATAAGCAGTATTGGCTGCATATGGAGAAAAAAGAACTCCCACACTGTGCTGATGAGAGAGTAACTGAAGAAAAATGAGATAATACCTCTCCAAATTTGAAGCCAGCATACATTTGACCCTGCAACTCTGCTTCTAGTAATTCATCCTAATGAGTTTATCAGACAAGCAAGAAAGAAATATGTACAGGAATGTTCACAAAACATTGTGTTCTAATAGTAAAACATGGAAGCAACTTCATAACTCTCCATAGGGGTTTAAACAATATATGGGAGAGAAAGAGAGAAATACTATGGGTTTTGCAATACAGAACCCCCCACAACTGACTGCCTTGCTCACCTGAACACAGGTGATATTGGGTAATCACAGGCTCCCTTAACAGTACCAGATCCTGTCCCTGTAAAACTCGCAGCAGGAAGCCCAGGGCTCTGCATATTTCAGGAGAGAGGAGCTGCTGAACTCCCCAGGCCTGGCTTCTTCTCCAGGCCTCTCCTCTTCACAGATTAAGTGAGGCATTAGGAAAAGGCCAGACTGTTACTCTAAGGGAGGCCCCACCATTTGGAAACATGAAGACGGGAGAAAGGAGGTTCCTTCTACCCCAACCCTAACATAGATACATATTCACAGAACAAATTCTGGAGATGGACATCTGTGCTGGGCAGTTTACAGTGCCTGAGTGTATATAGGTTGGGACACTTTGAGGCTGTTTCCCCAGTGAGAATGCAGCCAGAATGCTCACTCTCGCCACTGGGAAATACAAGGAGTAGGAGAATGCTTGGAGTCAGCAGACCTGCAGACCTGCAGTGAAACTACAACACAAGGGGCAAGGCTGCGGTTGCAGAGAGGATGGCCTAAGCCAGGGGACGGATGGAAAGATTGGCTGAGTCTCAAGCTCTGCAACAAGAACCTGGGTAGGGCCTTGCCAATGGGGATAGGGGTAGAACTGTACCCTCCGCCCTTCGACAGAGGTAAGTAGCAGATGCCAGTAGGATGCCTACTGAGCAGGCAGGCAAGTCAGCAAGAACCCAGAGGCAAAAAAACCCCTCCATGAACCAGCCTTGAAATCACATGCACTCTCCCCTCTACCCAACACCACCTTCAGAGTTGGAGAGGGTGGACACAGCATTCCAAAGAAGAGACACTGGTCCAGTAGAAGTTTGAACATTGAACTGATTGATGATTTGCAGAAGAGAGTTAAGACTAACTTATGAGAACTTCTACAATATTTGTGAAGACTGTGCAAAAGAAAAATTTTTAATGATATCCAGTGTCACTGGGATATGGAGGAAAAAGAACTCTCATAGTCTACTAGGAGAGTAACTGAAAAAAAATTAAGCAATGCCTCTCCAATCATAAATCAGCATACATTTGCTCCTGTGATTCTGCTTCCACTAATTTAACCTAATGAGTTCATCAGACTGCAAGCAAAAAAGAAATACAAGAATGCTTACAGAGCATTATTACAGTGAAAGAGTCCTCGATCTCTGTCACGATTGGCAATAACTGACACTTCCAGATGCTCGCTCACATATGAGTTGGAGAGTGCCGTATTTCTGCCATATTTCTACTGTATGCTAGTAAAATGTGTGTGAGTCACAAAACTCATACAGGCTTACCTGAAGACATGGTGTAAATGGACCCTAAGGCCTGCTGCATTTCTTCCTGCATTAAGATTTACACGTCGTTTTCTCATTCTAGAAAGAGGGGTCTTTAAAAAGTTCATGGAAAGATTCGTATTGCCTTCAACTGCATTTTTCCACAAACTTTTTGAAGTACCCATATAGACGTGCTAAATGTTTTGCTAATTGGTCTCAACAGGCATGCTGCAAAAAACACAAGAAACATTTCTAGAATGGGGAAATGATTTGTGAATCTTTTTTTTTCAATTGGTTATGCATATGCATAGGGTACAAATCTGACCATCACCACTTGTGCCCGAAATGTGATGGCCAGATCAATACTAGCAGAATGCCCATTATCACAAATTGTGATTATTCCCTGTGTCCCCCATCCAATTATTGCCAACTTTCCTCCCCTTCCCCCTTCCGCTCCCAACTCTACTTTGTTGCCCAAGGTCTGCTCTCTCCCTCTGCAAGTCCAACACACCACTGTGGTCTTTCCTTTCTTCTTTCTCTCTTAGCTCCCATTTATGAGAGAGAACATATGGTATTTATCCCTCTGTGCTTTGCTTATTTCACTCAATGTAAGTTTCTCCAGGCTCATCCATGTTGTTGCAAATGGGATAATTTCATTCTTTTTTATGGCAGAGTAGTATTCCATGGTGTGTATATACCACAGTTTCCTTATCCAATCATCCATCGATGGACATTTAAGTTGGTTCCATGTCTTGCCTATTGTAAACAGAGCTGCGATGAACATGGGAGTGCAGGTATCCCTTCAACATGATGATTTCCATTCCTTTGGGTATATACCCAGAAGTGGGATTGCTGGGTCGTATGGTAGTTCTATCTGTAGTTGTTTAAAAAACC